>NC_056731.1:269222012-269267189 GCF_019279795.1 Protopterus annectens
TCCCATTAACCCACTATAACACATTTGGAACATTTGCATATCATACAGAACACATGCATATATGGAACCACAGTGGGCATTACACCAGCATGTAGGTTACATTGATAGCAACAGGCCACCAGTGATGGTATTTGAACAGGGAACATTAATTGGAATAAATTTCAACTTTTTTAGAATAACAGGACACATGTCCCAACAGCAGGTTTGATAAAAAACATACCCATTCATTTATGTGTTTAGATTATTGATGAAGATAAGATGGGGGAGAGAGAGAGCGATGTCATTTAACAGATTTAGATTCTTGCAGTGGTCACAGCTTTAATGATCATTGCTCTACTCATTACTCTACAGGTATTATTACAACTATAGCCTTGGGTTGGACAGTGGTATGTTTGTACACAGTATAATTACAGCCATCTTATAGCGTCTTTGAACTTTCTCTTACCTGGTAAACCTGTGGAGGGAATTTTTGTTAATACTACATGACTGTTTTTACCATATTCCAATAGTCAGGGTTACATATGTGCACTCATACTGTGTGTGTGTGCTACTGACACATTCTGCCTTGATTTCTATCGGTCACCCTGGGTGTTGTTAGCAGGGACCCGTAGCTGTGACAGCATGATGCTTTAAAATATTTCTTGGAGAAGACCACTTGGTGTATGTACTTATCTTGCTATAATTTGTAGCCTTGGGGTTGGACCATGGGTGTTGGACACAGTATAACTACAGCCTTCTTATAGCTACTTTATACCTTATCTTACCTGGGAGACCTGTGAAGGGAATGTTTGTTAATAATGCCTGACTGTTTCTACACATTTTCACAAAATCCTAGTTGAAATTATGCATACAGTTTACTACCACTCCCGGGATTCAAACCGTGGCTGTGTCTGCTAAAAATATGACAAGTGTGTGTTTCATCACAGGGAGATATTGTGAAACTGCTGTTTCTTCCTTGAAGGTTTTCTTTCTCATTCTCTCTTTGTTGTACAATCTGACCTTGTATTTATAACATTACATACCTGTTCACATAGCACATTGTGGAAAACAGTGGTTAACACAGCATTACTATTCACATATCAGATCTTGGTGCATGACATTTGTAATATCAGTTAATCTCATGTATTATAGAGGCACCAACTTTATCAGATGAGACTCGATTGTTTAATGCTTTCAGAGCTATAGTTGCTTTGCATAACCTGTACACATTTCAAATCATACCATACCAGAGTAAACACAACCAGTCCATGGTTTAGATTTTTATTCACAGGCAATTACATTTTATCAATATATGACCTATATGAGATTATTACTGTAATATTGTCTGCTTTATTCAGTTTAAACCATACCCAGTTTTAATAATGCCAGGTGACATTTTGCTCCTTTATATTTATTTGGTATGTATAGTACAAGCTAGATTGTTACTCACCATCCTTGTGATGTAGCCTTTGCAACCTACTGGCATGGGTTTCATGGTTCACAATCCACTCTGCTGGAGCTGTAATGAAAAAAGAGAAACATTTATGCATACCTATCCATCACTTACACAGGCTGGACTTTGATAAACAGTTATTGCTATGAATACTTAAACACTGCTGGACATCAACCCTCTGTCCTGCTTCTTGGATTCACTGTTCCAAAAGCTCCCTCTTCCTCCATTTCAAGTTGCATAGTGGTGCCGGACCTGCTCACCAGTCTGAGGGATACCAGTGGCACTAGTGAGATCATGGGCAAGACTTTTGCAGGCTTCTGCTTTGTATTGGAAGCCTTGGTACTGGTCCTGCAGCAGTCTCACATCATGTTTCTTTACAAGGTGTCCTACCATGACCTTGGACTCCTATATGCCCCAGAGCTGCGCCCAAAAGCGTATTCCCTCTCCAACACCTGCCATACTGCCTACAGTGGGGAGATACAACCAGTTATAAGCTGTATTTCTGCCTGTGGGAGTTTAAATATGGCCAATTTTCCACCCTTTGCTGTGATTGGATGGTTGTGAATATGCTGAGTTAAGCTAAGCTACGTGCATACCTGCTTAGCTAAGGCTGGCAGTGCTTAGAGGGGCAGGTTCAGCACTGCTTACCAATGGGCAAATCCACTTAGCTGGGCTACTCATTGCTTAGCATTCATATGTACACAATGCTTACACCCAGTCAGCATAGCTGTGCAATGATTAGCATTGCTTATGTTTTATTTTATTGGACTACCACCTGTATGGGATTGATTCATCATTCATTACATATTATAAATTTGTTTACCTTCACTGACATCCCCCGATGTGCTGTAATTACATTTATTCTTGTGTGACTATACTGTATGGGGCACTTGTGTTTATATGGGGGTTTTACTACTTTATTACACTGACACCTTACATCTGGGCCTAATGCACTACTCTGGTTGAGAAATATAAGTTACTTCCTACATAATTATACAAATACATTAAAATTGTAATGATTACACATACAAAATGGAAATTTATTTATATTACATTTGTTTACCAGGCTGGTCTGACTGGATATATTTCCATTTTCAGCAGAGACCTGGGGAGAAAAGCTCCACATAGAGACAAAACACAGTTACGTTATACATATAAAAATAAGTAGCAGGTTAAACATGATTCTAGACTACATTACAGAATTCTACTTACATACCCTGTAGAGAAACACAATTAAGTTGTAGTTACAGAAATACAAAATAGAAAGGTTCTGTAACAGTAAAACATTTGTGGCAAGTGTAAAGCACATTCAGGAAATTTCTTTTACATTCAAAATTCTTTAATGGATTGTAATAGATGCTACTTGTAAAAGAAGTAGATTGTTAGGGAAATTTCTCAAAGTGTGGGTAGTAGAGAGCAAGTAGAAATAAGGTATTAAAGAGAGAGAGAAAAAATTGTGGAAGTCACAAAATTTAGTCAGGATTGAAGCATGGGCATAACCAGTGTATTTTAAGGTGTTTTTTAACCTTTTGTTTAAAGAGAACAGGGGAGGGAATGGAAGTTACAGCAGTAGGTAGAAGATTCCAATATTTACCGATGGTATTTGAGAATAGGGAGTCACCAGCAATGTTATTAAACTTAGTTAAGGTTACTAGAAGTTTGTTTGAAGAGCGTAATGAATTTAGGTTAGTGTAAGGGGTAAATAGGTTAGAAAGTATAGGTGTGTTATTAGGTTGGTAAAATATCCTATGGACAAAGGTTAGTTGGGAAAGTATCAACATGTTTTTTAGTTCAAGCCAGTGGAGTTGCTGTAGGTTCAGACAGTGGTGAGTTCTAAATTGGTTCCCAGTAACAAACCTAGCAATACTATTGTAAGTATTAGCCAGTTTAGAGAGATTATTTTTCTTTAGATTCATAGATTCATAGATTCTTTTCTTATTAAGCTAACTGCCCTTGCGAGCCATTTTAAGCTTAGCCAATTATCCCTTGTGAGACTCAAACCCTGCACCTTGTGTTTGTAAGGCAAACACCTTAACCATTAGGCATATAGGTGAAGCATAGAGAAGAGTGGAAATAAGATGAGAGTGGGCAAGTGTAGCTTTGGCTATTGGAGTTAAGAACATTTTAATTCTGTAGAAGGAGCCCAGTTTTCTATTTACAGTTTTGACAGTATTATTAATGTGGTTATCAAAGGTAAGGTTATTGTCTATAGTGACACCTAGCAGCTTGGTGGTAGAGTCAGGGGATATATGGGTGCCATTTTTGGATAAGATAGAAAATTCTATTGGGGAGGACCTAATAGTAGGCTTCAAGAGCAAGAGTTTGCTTTTTTAGCATTCAAAAGGAGGCAGCGTTTTAAGAACCATGCCTCAACTGCATTAAATAAATTTTGTGTTAGTGTTTGTAATTCTGAAATGGTTTTAGCAGAACATATGAGTGTAGAATCGCTTTGGTGAGGCTTGAACTCTGAATGACTATATGCAAGGCATACGGTCTCACTATTAAACTATTGCACTACTGCTTATGGTGGATGTCTATTGCTATCTAACTTATTATGCCATTTCAGCTGGGCTAAGCATAGCTAAGCAATGGGCATACCCACACAGCTATGCTTAAACTTTATTGCAGATGTGAAAAAAAATGCATTTGTTGCATTTTTTACTCCGTACCCTGCAGAATATCCATGTTAATGCTAAACCTGTTATTTGATCAACTTTCTATGTTTGTGGTGGAAATTGTCCCTTATGGCTTTGTCCAGATTTCTTGCTCTAATGGGTTGAGAGGTGTGCGTTATATACTTCATACCCTTTTGAAAATTCATGCTAATGCTAAACCTGTTATTTTATCAACTTTTTATGTTTGTGGTGGCAATTGTCCCTTATGGCTTTGTCCAGAATTTTTACTCTGGTGGGTTGAGCGGTGTGCATTATATACTTCATACCCTTCCATAAATTCATGCTAATGCTAAACCTGTTATTCTATCAACTTTCTAAGTTTGTAGGGACAATTGTCCTTTATGGATTTGTCCAGATTTCTTACTCTGATGGGTTGGGAGGTGTACCGAGTGATCTTGCTCTATTTAAATTGCTGTACAGCAATTCTGGTGTGCAGGGGGTATGTGTATTGTGAGAGCACTGCCCTCAGACACACCCCCGGCACTCATTACACAGAAGTGTGTCCGTATTACAGCACAGCAGCATGCCTTCATGAATATGCATGACTCACTGCCATGCTGCATGGGAATGGAGCTATTCCAGCATGGGAATGGAGCTATTCCAGCACAGAAGTTTACTGAATCCAGGGGATAGTCATTCAAACCTGGTGTATGTGTTGTATTTAAAACAGTATAGTTCATTAGATTCCGACCTATATTTGGCCAATATCTCCCCAATGATTTCACCTGGGTAACACCCTGATGACCGATTTATCAATGAGAATCCTAGTATCACTGCACCATTGAAGACTAATCTAGTTAACAATGATGTTATTGACTCAAAGCATGGAGACTGAAGGAGGTTTGACTTGAAAGGCTGGTTAAACAAACTGTTTTTATTTCCTGGTATGAAAAGTAAGGTTATTTCAACTACACAGAACTCAGGGATCTCAAACTTGTGGCCCTCAGGCCTCAAGTAGTCTTCATACTAGAATAATTCTACATGAGGGAAGCTACTAAAGACATTTCTATAAGTTCTGACTACATTTCTTTTTGTCTTGGAGATTGTGACCCTTGGCTGAATGTAACAGTTTTCATAGAACCTTTCTTGTAAGTTTGAGACCCCTGGTTTAGATGACCAAATTCACCTTTGTGAGTGGAAACTTGGAAAGTACAAATCTTTACAACTGGATTGTGTGTTTTTGAGAATGTATCAAAAATATTAAAGTTGTGAAAGGTTTGAGACCGTATAAATTCACAAATGACATAAAAAAGAATCCATTGTGCACCAGGACCTGACTGAGATTTTTGATCAGACCAAATCTGAGGTAATAGGTATACTCATGAGGCATAGCAATATGATTATATATGAATATAAAACAAAGATTGAATCCTTGGAAGAATCCATTACATCTGATTTATTAGTTGATAACTTGTGAGCTAGGTCCAACATGACTTTCATGAAAACTGATGACAAGTATAGAGACATTCAAGAATGGAAACATAAAACAACTAATACATGACAAGAAGGATTATGATTGTGGACATGCTTATTCCCATCCAAAAAATAATTTTGACTATAAGGTTAATGCCATTGACTGGGCTACAGCTGATTTTCACTCTTTCCCATTTGGTAACAACTTCAGAAATCCTGACATGGTATATAGTCTACTGATATTTTTTTATTTAATTTCCACCCTCAGATGATTGGATTGGATAGCAGGTCAGATGTATAGCAACATTATAACACTGGAAATGCTAAGGCAACAGAAAAGGGCTCAGGACAAACATCAGATAACTAGAGGGACAGAGAGAGGGAGATAAAGGAATCCAGGACAACATTTTTACAAGGTACTATTTCTGTCTTTGACAGTTGTTAAATATTTAATTATTGTAGTTTGCAGCTTGCTAGTATCCATGGTAACCTATTATGGAAAGGATTTACTTTTGTACCTACATGAAAAAAGAATATTGTGGGACTTGCTTTTAGAGATAAAATTATTTGTGAGAAAAAATATTTTAAGTTTATTATTTTGAGAAACATCACCGACACACCCTTGATGAATAGTATGTGTTGAAAAAAATGTTTACAATCCCCCTGTGAGCCCAAGTCTAAACTTTTATGTGAGTCAGACTTCAGGAAGTTGACTGACAATTGAACAAACACAACTATTGTAATGTGACTAAAGAAGAAAATGACTTATTGAACAAACTAATCAACAACTCTTCAGTTTGCGTCATGGAACCAGACAAGGGGATGGGGTTGTACTTACGGACACATTCGTTTATGCTCAGAACATTTGGGAGATTCATATGGATGATGTTGCTAATGAAAATTATTTCTAGAAATAAAATTAATATTGCTTTCAATGCTATTGACACATTTATTTATAATTAATGGTGATTGTGGTAGAGAGGTGAAAAAGAGAGTGTAGGCAGGATGGAGTGAGTTGAGAAGAGTGTCGGGAGTGATTTGTGACAGACGAGTACCAGTAAAAGTGAAAGGGAAGGTCTACAAGAGGGTAGTGAGACCAGCTATGTTATATGGGTTGGAGACAGTGGCATTGACAAAAAGGCAGGAGTCAGAGCTTGACGTGGCAGAGTTGAAGATGTTAAGATTTGCACTGGGTGTGACGAGGATGGACAGGATTAGGAATAAGTATATTAGAAGGTCAGCCCAGGTTGGAAGGTTTGGAGACAAAGCCAGAGTGGCAAGATTACGTTGCTTTGGACATGTGCTGAGGAGGGATGCAGAGTATATTGGGAAAAAGATGCTAAGGATGAAGCTGCCAGGTAACAGGAAAAGAGGAAAGCCTAAGATAAGGTTTATGGGTATGGTGAGGGAGGACATGCAGGTGGTTGGTGTGACAGAGCAAGATGCAGAGGACAGGAAGAAATGGAAACAGTTGATCTGCTGTGGCAACCCCTAATGGGAGCAGCCAAAAGAAGAAGAAGAAGTGACTGGGTATATTTCAAGAAAAGAATATGAATTTCTTAGTGTGAATGTGAATTTCTTAGTGTTAGGAAACCATTTATCCCTTCATTTCTTTGGCATACCAACAGTACACTTAATTTAGCATGAAACATCTCTTAGACTAATTGTAGCCTCTGCAGTCTCAAAACTGAACCTTTGGTGAAGTTTGGGGATGCAAAGTTAGAAATGTTTTTCTAAAGATAAAGAACATGTTTTATGTGACTTGTGGAAAAACAACTGATGCACAAGATAAAAGTTTATCCAGATACACTTTTGGTAACAATTGATGTTTTGGCTTTGTTTTCCTCTATCCCACACAGCATTGGTTTATACTGGATATCCCAAGCACTGGCAGCATGTAAGTATTTAATGAGCAATTTATTTAACTTATGGACATTGTTTTGCACACTAACTGCATTGTATTTTAACTCGTTCACTCCAATGGAGCTCAGGAAGTTTGCTCTGTAACTTCCAATGGGCAGAGATTAAGCCTTTTGACAGAATCAAATTATGTCCTCACATTTCAAACAAATGTTCATATCTCTTGAACCACAGGGATTATGAAAGAAGTATAAATGGCAAATTCTTCAGCACAAACTATTTTTATAATGGTAGTATTCTTTAGGTTCTAAGTCTTAAATGGAATCTTTATAAATCACAGTAAACACAGTAACTGTTACATTTGTAATATTTGGTAAATAAGTTGCATTATCTCAGCAAACATTCACATTGCACATATACTGTCTGCAGCATTTTATTCATCTAGCTGAGAGCTTTCATATATCTGTCTTACCTGGTTGTTGAGATATTTAGAAAAATGTGAAAATTATATCTATATAAATTAATATCATAAAAACAAAATTTAATATCTATTTACCTTCACTAGACAGAGGTAAAAAATTAATGCAGTTGAGTTTGCCATTGTGTAAGCTTTACGATGAAATTGTTTAAAACCTTGCGCATAGCATGTTTTTGACACCTAGAGACATCAGTAGGAGTTAACTGCAGATTTACCTGGAGGAGTCAGTTGGATGTAACAAGTTAAAGGGGAATATTTTAAACAAAATAAGGGTTTAGCAATGAGGTTTGCATCTATCCTGGTATATGGCAACATTTTTTATATCATTTTGAGAAATAAATTTTGTTTTAACTCTGACTTATATGATGATGTCATGTTGCATTCACAATTTCTAGGTGATATTTTTATTTTATGGAAGGGTGTACAATACAATACTACTATTTCATTGAGTTTATCAATTCTTCTACAGATTTCTTAATATTTACTTCCACTTGAAACATTAGTACCATTAATTATTTGGATATAACATTGTTTAAACATATAAAACTAAATAAATATAAATCTAATATATATATATATATATATATATATATATATATATATATATATATATATAAAAACAAAAGAAAAATAGAGAAATGACTCTTAGAGGACAACACTGTCCTTATCAGATATTTAATGATTTTAAGAGTGGACAACCATTTGCCTGGCCCAAGAGCACTGTTGAAAATAAATCCAAAGCATTTATGAATAACTCACATCTCGCTGTGAATATAACGGAAGAAAAAGTTGATAATAATCAACAGGTACTGGTTGATAAATCATCCAGTAATTCCAATGCAAATTGTGATGTAGTAGGAAAGGATGATGTTACTAAGTCATCTAACTTATCTAAGCATAATAGTTACAACATGGGAGCCAGACGTAAGGGAATCATTCACTGAGCAGAGGCAAAAAAAGAAGAAAAATTTCTCATGAAAGATAATGTCTGAACAGCCAGATGAAGAACTGGATGAACTGGACCTCAGTCTGAGCAAATCGGAATTATCAGAAGCACAAATTGCACTACTAAATAAGGGTTTGTCATATATCCCTGTAGTTCTAACAAAATGAAGAGACGTTATTATAGATGTAAGGTTGTTCAGAAGAAATGTCATGTTGAAAAGTATATTTGGTAACAAAAATAATAATGAAAAAATTAGCTTAAGAAGCCTAGCATCTTTGTTCCACAGAACAATTCCATCACTGATACTTTCTTGAGGGTATGTGAAATAGACATTTCCAGGAAATTAAATGAACCATGTCATCACTTTCACAATTTAACTTATGAAGAGAGGCAGGTCTATTATGACAGTAAAATGCTTTATATGCTCTCTGATGAGACCACCTATAAATAGATAAATCATATACAGACTATGAAAATGATTCAGTCTGTATGTGATACTCTATTGGATCTTTTATCCTGTTGAAAACTTGATGAAAATTTGTATGAATTTTTATCTGTGCAGCATGCAACTATTGCTGTTATCAAGGGACTTCCTAAAATACACAAGAGTCAAGAGCATCCACCCATATGTTTAATAGTAGCTGACGCAGGATGGATTACTGAACCGCTGTCTATTTTTATTGAACAACAGTTGAAAAATGTATTGACAAAGGCTATAACAGTGCTTAACGATGCCAAACATTGTTTGGATAGGGTCTATATCAGCATATCGAATGCTGAAAATGCCAAATGCAATTTCATCAAACTGAAATGTTTGAAATCTCAAAAGAACCAAGTGACGGAACATCGATTTCTTTCCCAGGGAAAGAAATAGGTGTTCCATGCAAAAAAAAAAATAATACTTTAAACACTGACAGAAGTGGGGGGCTTCACCCCCCCCACCCCCCTACTTAAATATACCAACTCCGAGACCGCACCACAGTGGAGGAAATAGCAAACTCCAATGACGGCCCACCAATTTCTTTCCCTGTGAAAGAAATCGATGTTCCGTCAGTTCGCTCTTCTGAGATTTCAAACTTTTCAGTTCGATGA
The DNA here is from genome assembly GCF_019279795.1 of Protopterus annectens. Taxonomy (NCBI): domain Eukaryota; kingdom Metazoa; phylum Chordata; order Ceratodontiformes; family Protopteridae; genus Protopterus; species Protopterus annectens. The sequence goes on from NC_056731.1 coordinate 269,231,909, forward strand.
AATTAAATTTGGTGTTTTCAACATTCAAAATGCTGATAGGAACTCTTTGGATACACTGTTTCAGTATATGAGCTCTGTAGACTGCTCTAGGCAATGCTATATGGTGACCATGAACATACAGAGCATGCTTACAGTAATCCCAAATGACTATGGGATAGAAGCCACCAGACTTTTTTTGTGAGAGAATAGTGGTTATAATATAAAATGTAGCAATCTAATATTCATGTAACTTTCTGTTGTACTTGAGAATAACATCTTTATGTATGGGCATGGTATACACTGGCAAAAATGGGGATTGGCAATGGGCATTCCCTGTGCAAGCAGCTATGCCAGCATAGTATTGGCTAGCTGGGAAAATCAACATGTTCTTGCCAATAATTATGTTTGCACCAACTTGCAATATTACAAGAGATTTGTAGAGTATGTGTATTTTTTAAGGGAAGGTATGGTTAAACAGTTGGATGGTTTTATTAAACATTTAGAAGGCACTACAAACTTTCTCAAATTTACAGTGCAACATTCTAATACTAAGATTAGTTTTCTGGATGTAATGCTAGAAATTGATGATTGGCTTTATTAATACTGCTGTACATCATAAGAAATGCAAGAAAAATAACATCTTACATCACACAAGCATGCATCCTCACCATTTTATAATAATGTACTGAAAAGACAGATGCTGTGTAACTCAAGGTTACATACTAGAGAAGAGGATTTCATTAAGGCTAATGAACTTTTAAGTCAACAGTTCTTACAAAGAGGTTAGACCAGAAAAGAGATCAATGCATCACTATCTGAAATAACTATGTTGAGAAACACTCGAAGCAAACCCTATTATTCAAACAATACTAACACAACAGCTGTCCAACAAGTTAATGAAGTACTCAATCAAAGCAATAGAGTGACTATAACATATTCAAGTGATGTGCATTATATATGTGACATCATCAGGAAGAAATGGAATATTCTAATTAGTGACAAAGAGACCAGGAAACTGGTTGGAGATAAACCGTCATTTAAACAATTGTTATGTCACAAGTCAGAGATGGACAGAAAAATTAGGTCAATAAGAAGAAGTACTCATCCATGTAGGACTTGTACAGCATACAAACACATAAAGAAACACGAGAGTGGGGAGCTCTGAACAGCCTACTTGCCCTTGGAGGAGTGGTTTCTGCCCAGAAACTGTAGTTTTACTGGCCATTTTGGGCTAAATTATATCTCTTTAATCTTTCTGATATAAAAACTGCATTTGCACAGTTTTTGTATAAGCTCAGCAGATACTGCCCAGGTGTCCTGCAGAGACCTACAATGCCAAAGAGATAAAAGGAGAGACTTTGGAGTGTTTAAGTACCATTTTTTTTTGTTTGTTTTTCTTGTTGATTATTGCTATTTCTGCCTAAACGCTTGTTTTCTGGAGTTTATTGCTTCTCAGAATGCACATTTTACACTGAAATTGCATTTATTTGTGTCTGCACTTTAAAATTTGTTTTTTGTTGTAAATTGTATTTTTGACTGTTACTGGCTTCCCACTCAAGTCTGACAGCCATTACTGCACTATAAAAAGTGTTTTTGCATTTGTTTCTACTGTTTTCTTGAAAAAAAACAAAAAAACAAAAAAATCTTGCTATTTTCCTGCATAATAAGCTAGAAAAGTCCAGTTTCAGATACCTGCTGATACCGGGACTGTGTTTAAGTGTCTGTGTTTGGCCATACCTTACTTGGGCAAAAAGGAAGTTTCTTTGTTCACCAGTGAGAGTGGGGAGCTCTGAACAGCCTACCTGCCTTTGGAGGAGTGGTTTCTGCCTAGAAACTGTAGTTTTATTGGCCATTTTGGGCTAATTTCTATCTCTTTAATCTTTCTGATATAAAAACTGCATTTGCGCAGTTTTGCGTGCTGGGCAGCGCTGGTTAGCTAGGGTTAAACTATTCCCTACTCCACGAAGTCTCCCCTTCAGTTTTTCCCTTGGAACTAGACAAACCTTCAACTTTAGCATCAAACTATTCATTTTACAGCCCAGCACTTGCTTAAAACTCATAACAAACACTAAATACCCCTAGCACTAGCCCCCTTATACCGTCCAGAAGGACAAGGCTCTCTATTCACCCATACCAGTCAATCAGAAAAACATCTTACTCTACCTATTCAGGCATGTCCAAAGGGCAGTTTCTGGTGTACTGTCCAGTCCAACTGGTGAATCTGGGCATTTTGAGGCAATGTTGCAACTCCCTCATGTACACAGACAACCCTCTCCTCCTAACACCAAACACTAATATATGCGAGAGATGCGATTATACAGCCAGACTGGAGGCAAAGCTCTCTCAACCCCTATACTGTAACTGACTGTCAAGAGGAGAAGGGTAATACATGCAACACACCACCAGTCTCACATAGACCTAACAAACCAACACAGGCAAATAACACACATAAATACACAAAAACATACTTGGAGGCTCTAAATAAAAATCGCAAAAGTAACAGAGACCTCCAAAGCAGACATCCAAGCAACCTCCACAACCCATCACCAATCATGAAACACATACTTTACATAATCAGTGTGCCACACAACCACAGCCCTTAAGGCAAAATAACATACCCAACACACTAGTGATAGCCGACTGTATAAAACACTGATATCTCACTCACTAGGCTGGACAAGGAGAAGGTTACAGTTAGCTGCCTGTCAGGCACCAGGATCCGCCACATAACATAAGCACTCAAGTCACTCCAGAACAAGTAACAATACGACTCTGTCATTGTACATGTTGGTGTGAATGACCTATGATATACCTGCCTGGACTACATGAAAAGAGACATTGAAGAGCTCTCTGATCATGTAGCCCAGGCAGGTATGACCCTGACCCTGAGTAGCATCCTACCCTCACCAAGAATGATGCCACAGTATAAAGAAAAATTGATCAACTTCAACAACTGGCTAGGTTTCTGGTGTCATTCAAAAGGGATCTAGTATCTGTCTGCCTGGGATGACATGCTCAACAAGTCATGTTGCTTCACAAGAGATGGCTTGCACCTGTCACCCTTAGGCTTTTGAGTACTTGCAAAGGCTCTTGCCACCCCCATAGTGCCTTTTTTTAGGCAAGGCTCAAAAGACAAACCCACCACCATAAATAACACAAGTAGCCAAAAACTGAGGGTAATGCTACTCAACGTCAGAAGTCTAAACCTCAAAATGCATGCACTTGAGGCACTCCTCAGTATGGAGAACATTGATGTCTGTGCAGTAACAGAAACCTGGTTTAAAGCTCCAGAGAGCACCCCAGCACTGCCAGGCTATAACACATACCATACCTTTTGGCCACAGAACCTGGACCGAAACACAAAAGGCAAGGGTGTATCCATATTCATCAAGGATACTCACACCTCCAAGTTAGTGGTTCAGCACGATGCATCAGAGATCATCCAAGTGCAGCTAACAATGGGCAAAACTGCAATCCAAATTATAGCTTGCTACAGATCACCCACCATGACCCAGGATCCCCATGCCGCATTTCTGGGGACACTGGGAAATATGAAAGTCCTACCAAACACCCTAATACTAGGTGATTTCAGCTACCCAAACATTAACTGGGAGAACTACTCAAGTACTAACTCCCTTGCCAAATGCTTCCTAGAATTTATAAACTCGAATGCCCTGGATCAACTGGTCAACACCCCCACCAGGGGGAACAACATATTGGACCTGGTCATCACCAACATGGGTGACTGGTGTTCCACACCTTATGTCAACCCCTCACTGGTTACCTCAGACCATAGACTAATCACTCTGGATTTTCACATTCCGCCCCCAACTACAATCAAGAAAAACCCCATGAAAAACTTTTCAAAAGCAAACCTCACGTTGCTTAAGACTGAGGTGGAAAGGTTCACAGCCCCCACGCCAATGGACAATGCTGTCCAAGCTACTGAAACCTATACAAAGGCACTCTATGATCATCTGCAGGAATGCATAGATCATACTATCCCAAGTAAAACCAAGACTCACCCCTCCAAGAAAAGGAAACTAGTCTGGTGGACCCCTGCTTTAAACAGGCTCTACAATAGAAGGAGGAAACTAGTACAGATAAGAGCAAAATCCCTAGAAGGAAAGACATCCCTGATCAGTATCAGCAAGAAACTACGATCCCTCATTAAATCATCCAAGGCTAGCTTCGAAAGAAAAATTGCCAAGAACTCCAATGATAACCACAAAGCGTTCTTTAGCTATGTCAAGAACCTAAGTGGAATCTCTCAGATCTGCTCTGAGTTGGTGCAGAATGGCACAAAATACACTGAACCAAATGATATTACCAATATTTTGGCAGACAGGTTCAGTGCAAAATTCACACCCCTCTCACTCCCTAAAGGGCCCATAACCATACCAGAAGAATGTAAGGCCCCGGCAATCACTGACACACAGGTTAAAACAGCCCTATCCAAAGCCAAAAACACAGCCTTAATAGGACCGGATGGTATCCCAGGCTGTCTTACAAGAGCTCCAAAATGAACTAACCCCTCACCTAAACACACTGTTCAAACTCAGCCTCTCTACAGTCTACGTACCCACAGAGTCTCACACAGCAACAGTTATCCCACTCCATAAAGGTGGTGCCACAATGGACCCCGGGAACTATCACTCTATAAGCCTGACTAGCCTGGTCTGCAAGGCTATGGAGCACATCATCATGGAACTCATTAACAGAGACACTGGGAACCTCCAAACTTTGGACCTCACCCAGTTTGGCTTTGTTAAAGGCAGATCATGCCTCCTAAACCTGGTGGACTTCTTTGAGACAGTTACCAAGGCATCAGGTGAGGGTAAAGAGGTCCACACAGCCTACCTAGACCTCACAAAGGCTTTCAACACCATTCCACATTCTGGTATTATAGACAAACTCATCAACCTGAACATTAACCCCTACATCATGAGATGGGTTGCAAATTGGCTTATGGACAGAACCCACATGGTGAGAGTTGCAGACTCTAGGTCCGACTCTAAACTGATTACAAGTGGCGTCCCCCAGGGATCAGTCCTAGGACCCCTCCTGTTCAGTATATACTTCTCAGAGGTACAGGCAAGCACAGGATGATTTTGGCTGACCAAGTTCACAGATGACTGCAAACTAGGGGCCATAATTGATTCTCTGGCTGATACAGACACCATCCAGAAGGGTCTCACTGAGACGGATACCTGGTGTCAAAATAATGGCCTCAAGCTGAATGCCAAAAAGTGCATAGTCGTACCCTTTGGAAAAAACAAAGTACCCATGAACTACCACATAGGTGGTAGTCCCCTAAATACAGAAAAAGTAATAAGGGATCTGGGGACCCAAGTAGATAGCAATCTCTCCTTTGATAATCATATTGCCAAAATGGTTAGAAAATCCTTCTATGTGGCCCACCTAATCTCAAAAGGGTTCTCATTCAGAACAAAGGAGGTTATTGTGCCTCTCTACTCATCACTTATTAGACTCATTATAGAATACAATGCCCCATTTGAGATGTACCTTACAAGACATCTGCAACAGCTAAAAAGACCACAAAAGTACCTCACCAAGAGGATTACTGGCCTCAAACAGATGACCTATGCAGCCCGACTAAGGAAACTCCAGCTGTACTCAGTTGCATACCGCTTACTCAGAGGTGATCTCTGCTTGACATACAAGGCCATGTCCAACCCAGAATTGATGGATATGCTCCATCTAAAAAAAACAAATCCCTGAGAGCCACATGCTCTAGGGATATAAACCTTACCACAACGATAAAAATGGCATGCTGGAGGGATAGATTCCTGACCCAGAGACTCCCCATGCTTTGGAATAAGATTCCAATATACATCAGGCAGAGCCCCTCATTAGCATTCTCCAAAAGAAACCTTGATGGGTGGATGAGAAACAGAAAATTTACCCCGAGGATCCCTGCAGTGGCTCTGCTGGACAGAAGCACAGGAAACTAATGGCTCTGTTGGTCAGAGGCACAGGAAACTAATCTAAGGGGGTGGCGAAAGCCAACACACTCTGGCTAGGTTTATAAATACCCTTGGGCAGATAGCTTAGTACTTACCTATGAACCTATGAACCTAAGAAACAATATTTTTTTATTCATCCAATGAATCGAAATAAATAACACTTTACAGGTATATGCAGATTGCAAGGCAAAAAATATGATATATGTTGCTAGGCTCACTTTTATGCTGTCGCAGACGCAGGTTGTCAAATGCATCTTTGTTGAACTGAAAAGTGCGAAAAGGCAAAATAGTGAAGCGGCTTTTCAGTGAATTCTTTCCCTGGGAAAGAATGTGTTTGGCCATTTTTGCTACTTTGCCTTTTCAGCACTGTAGTGCGATCTTGAAGTTGGTATGTTTAAGTAGGGGTGGTGTGGAGGGCACAGCCCTCCACGTCAGGTGGTGAGGGGGGGTGAAGCCCCCCACATTATGTAATGTTTTATAGGTTTTTTTTCTTTGTTTTTTTCTCGGAACAGTGATTTTTTTTTTCCCTTGGAAAAAAATCTCTGTTCTAAGGTTTTGACGTTGTAAGCTTTTGCTTACCTTGGGTCGATTATGTGCCGTTCGCTTTTCTGAGCATGCAATATCATAATATTGACCCTGTTACTAGTTTTAAATTATGTGACTCTTTTTATGTTGTTAAGACCAGCAGATTATTGAAAGAGCAGATTTCAAAACATATTAGTGACATTCGACTATCAAATATGAAAAGTCCCCTGATGAAACACATTATGGCCAACATGAACCATAGTTCAAAAAAATCAAAACACAAAATAAAGTGGGGGCTTCACCCCCACACCCCCCTACTTAAATATACTAACTCCAAGATTACACCACAATGGAGGAAATGGGAAAGTCCCAAAAATGGCCCAGTGATTTTTTTTTCCCTAGGAAAAAATCGCTGTTCCATGCTTTCGGTATTTTGCCATTTCACGTAATGACATTCGACTAAACAGCGTTTGCAATTTATTGCATCCACTAAAATAATAGGGACAATATATATATATATATATATATATATATATATATATATATATATATATATATATATCATAAACCTATCTTCTCAAACTCCTATTTATTTTTTCATAGTCATGGGTGGCTGGAACTACCAAACCTCATACAATACTATCAACTCACTATTGCCCATAATGCCCTACATCACCCTGAAAACACCCCAATACTCTCCTCCCTCATAACACCCTATAACAATCAGAGGCATCTACGCTCCACCAACAAAATACTAGTCCAAACTTCCCGTTCCAAAAACTCAGCAGGTGACTCCACATTTTCCAACTCAGTTGGCAAAATATGGAATAAGTTACCACAGGAACTCACATCCCTAACATCACTCTCCCAATTTCAAACTAAACTAAAATCCTTCCTAAATAACCACTGGCTATGCTCTTGCCATAACCCAGGTTAGCTCTCTTTTTTTTCCATCATTATATGACTCCTTAGCATTCATTCTCTGTCTTCTACATACTCTAACTATTTATTAAATATTCCTTATCCTTTCTCTCTCTTTACCATCCTAGTTGTTTTTATTTCACTTTACTCAAAATTTAATTCAACCTGTTTCAAAGGTATTGCATATGTTTTTTTTCCTCTCTATTTCTGTATATTGATGTATATCTTGAAATTGTTTAGTAGTTTGTAGTGGAGCTTTTCTCCCCGGGCCTCCACTGAAAATGGACATATATCCAGTTGGACTAGCCCGGTAAACAAATGTAAAATAAATAAATAAATAAATAAATAAATAGTAGTCACACCTTCTCACATAAAAGATGAGTTTAGTAAAAGGCCAAATGGTCAGACTGTCATCTGAAAATGTGATGCTTTTGAATGAAATCAGAAAATTAAAGGAAATGTTTTGTGAAGGGGAATACCCAAGGGTGAGAGCAGAAAAAAATTGAAAAGGAAATTATTACAAAAAAGAAAAGAGACATGCATTTTTCACCAATTATAAATGGGGACATTTTGAGAAAGAAAAGAGAGTAGGTCAGGCTCATAGGTCCAAGTACACTGTGAGATGTTCCATTTCGGAGGGCAATGTTTTTAACATTTGTTCCAGTAACAGAAAGTTAAAGGAAATTGTAAACAGTAAATGAACATTTAATACTTAACTCCAACTTCTGTCAAAAACACATTTTTATTTTTAAAAGGCAAAGGAATATTAAAAGCATCCTCAAGAGTGAAAACCCTGCTTTTAGCAAGGAGATACACACAATAAATAAATGTGGATTATCCACCTATTATCCAAACATTAATGTTTTTGTAGAATAAGAGTAGTAAATTATACAAAAAAAATCATTGTAAGAGCAAATTTCATTGTAATTCCATGGGAGTGCTATATTAAGCAATGTGTCAGCCTCATCAAAAAATTTACATCAACTATACTAAGAGACAACTTAAACAGAAAATCTATGGGTATCCATGAAATGGATTCAACAAATGCCCCATTTAAGCATAGTATTACAGGTCATACTTTTTATAAGGTTTTTATTTTTTATACTTGAAAAAGCCCCCCTGTTAATTAAAGGGAAAGACTGGAAAAGTAAGTTGGAATTTATGTAAAGTTACTGGGAATTACTTTTAAATACAACACATCCTCATAGTTTGAATGGTTGTTTCTTTCAACAGTAATTTTACATTACAGACAGATAAATTATGACATTTTGGAAAACTTTTAATTGTCTGTAAATAAATAGACTACTTTATCTGTTCATTTCAGGGTTTAACCTTATTTTTATTTTTAATTACTTTCTACATAGAGTATCATATGATGTGTAATGTCATTGCGTGATATGATAATGACGGATAATTTAAATGTTGATTTCTTGTAATATCAGTCTGAAGAAGTCCACTGTACTATAAAAAACACTTAATAAATTCTAGTTTAGAGAGGTGTTGTGGTCAAGCTGGTGTGTATTTGATCATATCAAGGTAAGCCATGATGGTTCTAGCCATTTTGCGATCTGGGAAGTTGCTTGGTTTTGCAGTGATTCTTGTTGTTTCCTACTTTGAGAAACTTACCTTCTCTATACCACAATACAATGCATAGAGCTGTACTTGGTAGCCTCAGCAAAAGTGTTATAGACAAAGAGTAATGCACTATAAATGTAAGGGGGGGGGTAATTGATGACAAGGGCTTTGGTGAACTTACATGGCCCACAAACTTAAACTTGGGGGATATGTTGTCTTCCATTTTCTGTGAATAACAAGGTATGTCTAGCCTTCACTATGCCTGTAACAAGAACCTCTCAGAGACAGACTGTGGACACACTTTGCATCTCTCAGGTCTCTGCCTTGAGTATACTGCAGCAGTTCCTCAAGATATTTCTAGCTTGTATAGATGATTGCATCTATTTCTCAGTGATACCACAGTACTGAGTCACTGCTGTGGATTACTTCTGTGGACCAGCATGGTTCTGTGAGGTCTTTGGAGTGATAGCATCCAAGTAGTCATAAGGGCCCCTTCTGATCCACAGAGGGTTGAGGTACAGCAATATGAATGGTTACCAGTCCATTATCAGCCAAGTAGTGTGTGATGCATGTAGCTATTTACCAGCATATCAGTCCCGCATCCTGGGAGTATGAATAATTCCCATATGTGGGACATCAAAATATTAATGGTTTGGGATGTTGTATGACAAATTAGCAAATGTGCTATTTCATTGCAGCCACATTTATTAATTATACATTCAGAAAAATGTAAAAAGTGGGTTTTTACCAGTAATCTCTTTAGCTTTCTATTTTCTTTGACATAAGTTGTACAGTAAGGATTTACATTTTTAATAAAATCTTCATAGATAATCAAAACATAGGGCAGTAATAATCATTGCACTTTAACAAAATAAGGATATGAAACAATTCACTTAACAGGAAATGTTTTGTAACTGATCATCTTTCCTACCATAAGAGAAACTCTTCCCAAGTTGAAGTGGGTTGAATCCCCAGTCCAACTAAATAATTAAACTAACATGGGGAAAACAAAAAAATATCTGCAATCAATTTTCTTGTAGGGGAATAGTTTACCCTTTTGTTATGTTCCAAAGTTATGCACTCTGATATGTTTTTCTTTTCTTGCATTTTAAAATCCCATATGAAGATACATTTGAAAAATGCACTGTGTCATATGTTTCTTCTTTTTTTATTTCTCTGTTGGGGAATAATTTTATGTCATTACTCTTTTCTGCTTTGACAGCTAAAAACTAATGAAGACTGATTCTAGTAACTCAGTGCTGGGTACTTATTAGAAATGACTTATTCTTGTTTCCAAAATTCTAAATCTGTATTACTTCTTGTGATATAAATGCATTCCTTCTGTATGGGAAGTCATTTATTTGCAATTATAATTTCCCAATTCATAGTAACAACACTTGCATGAAGCAGTTTGAACCATTTCAGGCATTAAAAAAGTAAACACTAGCCAGCAGCAGAAGAGATCAGAAGCATGTAGAGAAAGAGATATATCTTCTGAAATTAAGCTTTGTGGGAGTGCACAGGTAGAGATGCATACACTTGTCTGCAAGTGTAATTTTGTCTGCTGATGTCGACTTTTTTTTTTTACTATTTACTTTATCATTGCAATCATGTTTGGGTACAAGTCAGTTAACAATAGTGGGAAATGCCATTCCACTTATATGTGTAAGAATTTTAAGTTATCAGATAATGTTTTGTTAATATTTGCACTTAGTGAAAATTTCACTTGTGATGAAATGCTTGACACATTGGGCAGGATTCACGAAGCCTCCATGTAAGAGTTACAAGGCTTACACGGAGGCTGCAGTTAAACGGTGTGACGTCAGCATGTCATGCATATGCATGAAGGCATGCTGAATCACACCCAAGGCTTACACTGTCCGTGGAAGACAGTAGGGGGCGTGTCCGTAGGCCGAGCCCTGCAAGCGGACACACCCCCAGAAGAGTAAAAGTGCCAAAAGTAAACCCCCACAACAGAGTACATGGAAATGTGAATAAACACAACACAACACATGCCCCCACAGACTATGAACATAAAATTATATAAATGAACATGTTATATTTTTATTAAATTGTAAAGATGTTTGCCCGTGAGTGCGCTTGTTTGCGCGGGCGTGCCCGTAGCTCAGCCACAGTTAGCAGTAAGTGGAAAAGCATATAAGAACTAACTATGCAAAGTAAGCCAAAAAGCAGTAGCGTAACGGTAGAGATGTTGGCTGAAGAACAGGCAATCGTGGTTTGAGCCCCCACAACATCAATTTTTATTTTTAGTGAAATAAGCACGAAACAAGTCCCTGACATATATGTACACATATAAAATTATATTTTATGTAAAATGTAATGAAATAGGCCATTTATTTTGAAGAAATGTGAGATAAAATAATAACAAATGCCAGATGTGCCTATAGCTGAGCTACAGTTTAACAAGGTGAGTGCATCTGCCCGTAGGTGAGCAGTGGTTTAACAGGTGTAAAATGAGTGCCCGAAGGTGAGCAGTGGTTTAACAGGTGCAAAATGAGTGCTCGTAGGTGAGCAGTGGTTCAACAGGTGCAAAATGAGTGCCCATAGGTGAGCCGTGGTTTAACACGCTGAAACTGTGTTCCCCTAGCTGCGCTGAGCGTAATATGCGTGCTGACAGCCAAATGAGGTATAAACCAGCGTAACCCGTTTGCGCGGAGCTGCACACCACGCCAACAAGCTAACCGACGGGCAACGTTGAGCAAGCTGTAACAAAACTGCCTTTACACAGACACACCTCCTAGCCTGTCTAGACAGTCATAAAATATAAAAAGCGGTGGCCAGGTTCGAACCCAGGATACCATGCACCATAGTCAAGGTGCTGAACCACTAAGCCATGACAGCTGTACTTAGAAATGCAGTAATAGCAAATATATAGGAATGAATAGAAAGAGGGGCATGACAAAGCAGGTTTTGTGAAGCTGATACAATTCCAAAATGGCCAATCACAGATAAGTGCGGGAAAAATGGCATATATAAGCCCCATAGGCAGGAATACACAGCATAACCGATTGTAGAACTAACTTGCAGCCAGAATGTCAGGAGTAGGTGAGGGTAGTTGCTTCCGAGCACAGAGGTGGGGCATTGAGGAGTCCAGATATGTGGTCTGGCTCCTTGTCCACAATCATGAGGCCCAACTCATGCAGGGCCAGGTCCTGTGGGGAGCATATAGCGCTGAGGCATGGGACCGGTTGGCTCATGATCTCACCAGTGCCACAGGGATTCCAAGGACTGGTGAGAAGGTCCGTCATCACCATGCGGACCTGAAGAGACGTAAGCAGGACCAACTGAACCTTTGGATCCAGGAGGCCCAGCAAATGTCCAATGCCCCACTACTGAGTAAGTTACATCTAATTATGTATGTAAGAAATTAACCTAGCTGATATTATGGAGATGTGTATTCCAATATTACTTTATTTATATTACAGCTGCAGGTGTCCGTTCTGCGAACCGCAGAGCCTATGGTGATAGGCTGGTGTGGCTGCGCCACCAGGCAGGTCAGTAATCCTCTCCCTGTAATTGTAAATAAATATAAAAGTATGACAGTTAGCAAAAGAGTGCAGTGTAGTCACTAAGTAATAAAATGTGCAAGTAACAGTGCAAGAGTGTTTGCAAGTATTGCTTGATTACAAAAGTGTATTGCAGTCTGTAATCCAAACAGAAAAATTAAAATGTCTGAAATTAAATCTGAAATAAAGATGCCCCACCTGTAATATAATAGTACACAACCAGCAGCAGGCTGAAAAGTACAGCTGCAGAAGGTGAGCAAATCACGTGTGAAATATATCCCTGTTGAAATACTGAAACATGACAGAAGTGAGACTGTTGGAAAGGATTGTAATAACTACAGGTAAAACATGTCAATAAAGCCTAGAAGTAAGTACCATCCTGAATTGTAAAAGTAAAACAAGTGAGAGAGTGTGAGAAAGAGTTATGAATCCACCAATAAAGTAGTAATAACTCCTGAATAAAGTATACTGCAGTCAGTACAGAATGAAATGAATGTGACAAGCAGAACCAAACTGCAAAATGTGTTCAAAATGTTCCTGCAGCTGGAATGTGTATCCCAAAATCTGGATATGTTGCTCTCAGTCTGCAATATGCAGATAGTATGATTGTCTGAAATACCAAACATCCACAGTTGTCTATAGCTATATAAAGCAAATGTAGCAGGATGATGTAGCTGAACAGAGTCAGATATGAACGTGTATGAATAAAAATGAAAATGTATATTGATGTAGCAGTAACATTCCTATCACCAACTTGAAGTAGTTATCACATAGGAAACTGTAGGTAGAACTGTAGTGTGTATATATCTGCAGCTATTAGAAATGTACAGCATATGTATTGGTATTTGAAGTTGTTAATTAAATTTTCTTCACCCTACCCTATAACCACATATAATCCATTCCACGTCAAATTGGTATGTGCAATCACAATTAACACCCCTGGAAATTTGTCCTGTTGGGTCATACATATTTGCATGTACGTTGATGCAACTGCCCTGTTCATACATCCAAACCTGATGGCCTGTTGCCATCAATCAACCCTGCATGTTGCCGGACTGTGTATTGCTGTTCAAATTATGCATGTGTTATGCTCGCTGTTCAATGGTGTGAATATCTGGGTGTTTGGTTAATGGGAATACTAATGCATGCTGTTACAACTAATTGCGAATGGTATTGTATGTTACTAACCCAAACTGTCATGACATAATGCAAAACATAGGACGACAGGGAAGGCGGGTTCCAGCGGACCCACCTCTCCCACCTCAGCTGGCGAGTGCACCTGGCAGTAGTGCCCAGTCCGGACCCTCCTCCTGTGGCCCTGTGCCACCTGCGGGTGGAAGCGCTGCAGGGGATGGGGCTCGTCCCCCCTCTGCAAGTGTGGCTGGAGGAGAACCACCACTCACCCTCTGTAGCGTCCGGCCTGTGGTGCGTAGGGAGATCCAGGAAGCTGTTCTTGGGCCCCTATGCCAGCTTGAGGCATAGGTGGCACAACTAACGGGCATGCCTGTTGCCCGGCCTACACAGCCCCCAGCACAGCCCTGTCCTGGGCAGTGAAGGTACAGTGGCAACTGCCCATGGGTGGGGATATCAGTTCCACTGTTGCCATCTGTGGGCTCATGGGCTCTGGATATCCAAACATCCATCCCCGTCAATTGTGTAACCCCCCCACACATGTCATACACTGCCCCTGTATGCATCTTGTTTGTCTTGTCTATTGACCTACCCAACCTACCTCCCCAGCTATACCGACTTCCTTTACCTGACATACCACTCTCACCTGAAAAAAAAAAAAAAAAAGGGCACTCTGTACCCACAAAAAAAGTACGCCCCATACATAGCTGCCCATTTTGCACACATGTCTGCTGGACATGGAAACTGTCAATTACAATTGGCTGTACAACAAGTATTATTGTTGTCCTTACACCTCTCTCAGGGGTGGAAGGTTTCAAATGTCACACCAAATTACAAACATATGCACAGCTGTTGCTGATGAAGAAATGGGCAGCTATGGGCCTTACCTACATCCCTCCTGCAAAACCCAAGCTTGTTTCCCTACTGTCTTACCCTCTTTGTGACTCCTTTTTCACCACTTTTCTGTCTCCCCATTTTCATTTCTTTCAAAGAAAATAGAGCGGGTGTGCGCATGAGTAAGCACTTTTAAGCAGTTTTAAGCGGGTGTGTGTGGAGCTGAATGCCAGTGCGCATGCAGGAGCTCCGCTCAAACCAGCGCTAACCCGGTTACAACTGCTTAAAAGTGCCTTAGTCAGTCTGAATGACAGGTCCTGTAGTCTGTTCAAAAGCAAAATAAAATCCCACTGTTAGTCCCGAACCCAGGACCTTGGAAACAGTAGTCTGCATGACTTACCACTAAGCCATGACTTCTATATGAGAACATTGTGCTACAATAAATATATCATGTAATAGTAGGAATGAATGTAAAGGGAATATAGGATGTGTAGTACACAAAGCATGTCATGTATATTTACTGTCAAATCTAGTGGATTTCTATAATAGTAGTGTGTGAACAGAAACAGCCATGCTAGTTGGTAGCTAGTAGGTAATAATGTCAGTGTAGCACCTTGCAAGCCACACACCACAAGTCCCACAGGAAAGCACACACACCCATATTAACAGTAGTAGTAGTAGTAGTTGTAGGTGTCAGTTTGCATACACACTTAGTACAGGAAACAGGAGAGATGAATGGAGAAATGTTCATCTACAACACAGCCTGAATTATGAGAGAGATACTAACCTTTACACTCACAGAACAGTGTCCACAGCATACCAGCATTGTCCCCGCCTTTACAATCTGAAAGGCCAACGCCTATCTCACATACCCTTTTATAGCACTGTCCTGAAATCACAGTGAGAACTGCAATCAGTACACAACTGGCTGCATGCAATCAGCAAATGCTGGCTAACAACTGGTGCAGAGGCCATCACATGGACATATGCAGATACCTACAAAAGCATCCTGTATTCCAAGTCCACACATGCAATACTTTCATTGCACCGTCTGGAGGCAGAGAGAGAGAGAGAGAGAGAAAAGAAAGAAAAAAGAAAATAAAAACACAAACAAAAACTACACTTAAGAAAAACTAAGTTGAAGCTGTCATCAGTGACAGTATCAAACTGGGCTAGCAGCAGCAGGAACCTATACAAACGGTAACGCAATCAGCTGTGACAAACACAGGCAATGTAAAGTAACAATTTAATAGTCTACATACTGTGAACCCTCCATATGTGTTATTGGTCTGTATCTATATGTATGTCTATGTGATAAGTTGTGTGTACGTTGTTTTACCCAAAGGGGATGACTATACATTTCATGCCATTCAGTGTTAGGTCATGATTCTGGCACCAGTTGTCTGTTTCAGTGAGGCCTGTCTGTAGGATGTGTGTGTCAGCTGGTGTATCGACTATGGCGCCTAGTTTGCAGTCATCTGGGAACTTTGTCATCCACAACCCGCCCATGTTTGCTTTCACATCTGAGAAGTAAATGCCAAACAAGAGGGGTCCTAGGACAGAGCCCTGTGGGATACCACTTGTGACTGGTTTTGAGTCTTACATGGCTCCCACAATTTTGACTTTATGGATTCTGTTGTTTAACCAGTTTGCAACCCATCATGTGACATATGTATTAACATTTAAGCTGATGAGCTTGTCTATGATACCTGAGTGGGGTATTGTGTTGAAGGCCTTAGGCAAGTCCAGGTAGGCTGTATGGACTGCTTTGCCCTCATCAATGGCTGTAGTGACTGTTTTGAAAAAGTCAACCAGGTTCAAAAGGCAGGATCAGCCCTTCACAAAGCCAAACTGGGTGGGATCAAGTGTCTGTAGGTGCCCAATGTCGCTGTATATGAGTTCCATAATGAATCTTTCCATAACTTTGCAGACCAGGCTGGTTAAGCTTATGGGGAGGTAGTTCCCAGGGTCTGTAGAGGTGCCTCCTTTGTGGAGTGGGACCACTGTTGCTGTACGCCAGTGTTCAGGTACATATCCCGTAGTAAGGCTAAGGTTAAATATCATTTTTATATGTGGTTGTAGCTCCTCTTGGAGTTCACGTAGCACACATCCAGGGATACCATCAGGTCCCATTGATGCTGTGTGTTCTGCTTTGCTGAGGGCGGCCCTCACCTGGACATCTGAGATGACAGGGAGGTTACATTCAGCTGTGATAAGTATTTCTTCTTTTGGGGGAGAGGGAGGGGGGATATTTGCACTGAACCTGTCTGCCAGAATGTTGCCAATATCTGTGGGCTCAGTGAATTTTATGTAGTTGTGTACTAACTCTGAGCATATCTGAGGCTTTTGGTCCATGTTTCTAACAAAACTGAAGAAGGCCTTGTAGCTATCTTTAGTGTCCTTGGCCATTTTTCTCTCAGAGTTGGCCTTGGATGTTGTTATGAGGGAACTTAGCTTTTTACTAGTGCTGACCACAGATGCCTTCCCTTTATGTGATTCTGCTCTGTCTTGCAGTAGCCTCCTTCTATCGTTATACAATTTGTCTTTGGCTGAGGTCCACCAGACAGGATGCTTAACCTTTGTGCATAGGGTTTGGGTTAGAATTGTGTGTGCATGTTCCATGCATTCTTGGGGATGTCCGTGGGAAGCATTTGCAAAGGGGTCAGCATTGTGGGTTGTGGCATCCACTGGCCCAGTGGGCTGCATGGATACCATCTCAGTCCTAACAAGTGAAAATCTGTCTATTCACATATATTTCAAAGTAGTCTACTGTGCTGGTGGTGGTGGGATATGTATATCTAGGCTGATTAGTTTGTGTCCAGATCACACTAGTGGATGACGTTCCACATACAGTACCTTGTTATGAACCCCCAGAGTGAGGTGGTGCATTGGACCTGTCTCAGTGTGCTGACTGATGGGGCTTGGTACTATGTTGTATGGAATGTGACAGGTATTGTTGCACAGGTGTCGGCTGAGCACTGATATCTGGCCATGTACATGTGTATCCACCAAAAGACACACACATGCTACATATGGGAGTAGTAGTATATCACTACAGTTGAGTATCATTTATAGTATGTGTGCTATATTTTGCTGTCATAGTTTGCTGATATCCTGTTTGTGTTCTCTTTCAGGGACATAGCGCGTCAGCGAAATCCTGCCTACTCTGCTGCAGAAGATGAAGAGATACACCAGAGCCTGGTGCGGGATTATGACATATTGTTTTCCCGCACCAGCCAGAATCAGCAGGAGAGGGCTGCACTGTGGCAAGACCTTGTCCGTAGGGTAAATGACATTGGCACGCATAATAGGACATATGAGCAGGTACGACATCACTGCAGTGATTTAATCAGAAATGGCAATCAGCGTGCGTCAGATATCCACAGGCAACAGGTCGCCACAGGAGGTGGGGTGGCCACACATCCCCCCCTCACCAGACTGGAGGGGCTACTCCTAAGTGTTGTGGCCCCAGCCCAGGAACATCAACAGCAACACACCTGCATTATGATGGAGGCTGGAGCCACACAGCAACATGACATGGAGCATGCAGGTAATATGCCATATGTACACGTGACTGTTCTGTACACTGTTAGTTTATGCATGTGTAAGATGTGTCCTTGGTATGTAGCTGTCAACATAGTATGTACTTGTGCAGGTGTGATATTGCCAATATCAGCAGCTGACATGTGAAAGGCAACTGTTGTACTACTGAACTGTATCATACGCAGTATCAATGGCACAGTTGTGCCCACTGACATTAATCCCCTCATTTCTGCAGGTCCCTCTGGTGTTACAGCAAGGCAGCCCATCCATGCTGGTGAGTGTGTATTAACAATACCTATAATAGTCTTGATAGTGCTAGTAATAATAGTGTAACTCAGTAGTGATCTGTGTGTATACTGCGGGGTGTGCATGTGTGCATGTATGCATGTGTCCACGTGTGCATGTGTGCATGTGTCTACGTGTGCATGTGTGCATGTGTGCATGTGTGCACGTGTGCACGTGTGCATGTGTGCATGTGTGCATGTGTCCACGTGTGCATGTGTGCATGTGTGCATGTGTGCATCACTGGTAACATTGTGTAGACATTGTAAACTGTGTTTCCTGTCTTCCTCCCACAGGTTCTGGTGCTGCTCTGGTGTCCTTCAGCAGGGAACCTGAATCTGGTGCCACAGGTACTGATAATGATGATATCTGTGTAATGGCACAGGAAGGTGTGTCAGGGTCCGTCATTGGTCAGCCAATTGACAGTACACAGCTGTCAACCCCATAATTGCACACAGTCATCCTGCCAGTACATCCTATGTCACCAATGTCCCTAGGTGATGGACAGGATACAGTGGGCATTGACCAGGGTAATGTGGTATCAGTGGCACATGCTTCCCCACACAGCAGCCATGGGCAGGGTCCTGAGATGGTACAGTATGTACCAAGTCCTGTGCACGAGGGGATGCACGGTCCAAACCAAGTAGACAGCTCCAAATAGACCAGCAAGGCAGCACAGAGTTCAATATATTTATTAAATACTGATGAATATAACAGACTAGTTTCGGCCAGCAGCCTTCTTCAGTGTAAAACAATATCATCAAGTTCATTTGCATCATCCTTTAAATACATATCAAGAGCCAATCAAAAAGTTGAGCTCATGAATACTAATAAGTTTGAAAAATGCTTGCAAAACATGTTTTGAGGGCACTTAGAGTAAATCATATGGTTATGCAATAATAATGAGTGTATACACTCAAGTGTGGTCCATCCATCACAGGAAAAATAACCACCAGGTAAATAAATGAGGCTAAACAAATTTTGGATATTCCAACATGTCAAAAGACAATATATTAATACATGTTGTTGGTTTTAATAATCCCATATGGATGTACCACTATCACAAGCTATTCAACAATTCTTGGTTAGGGGAGCAAAAGGTCAAAAAATCAGATACCGACGTACAAAGGACTTGAACATGCTATGTCATAATAAAGCATATGTTGGACAGATTAGGTTGTATGTATATATATAAAAATATATATATATAGAGGTTGATAGTAAACAACACCAGTTATGAACATATGATACAAGGTAGATCAACAATAATATTGACACCAGCCTGAACATAAATGCTTTCACCTTTGTTCAACAGAAACATTGCAACTATTCTATATCCGTCCTGGACACAATAAATGACCACCCAATGAATACAAAAAATACCAAAAATATGATTAATCATTGATGTGTTCCAACATCTCCCTCTAGCA
Source organism: Protopterus annectens (assembly GCF_019279795.1). NCBI lineage: Eukaryota > Metazoa > Chordata > Ceratodontiformes > Protopteridae > Protopterus > Protopterus annectens. Next base: position 269,251,643 of record NC_056731.1, read on the forward strand.
ATATATTGATACTTAGAATCTAAATAATCTTCCCATATTGTATAGAACACCCATGTACTTATAATAGTTGTTAGTTAACAATCTCATGGCTAGTACATATCAACTATAAATTTTCTAACGGTTCCTGCATACTATATCTTCAGGAGCATTTATTTGACAGGTAAGATGTATTAGCCCATACATGTATATTGGTATAAACAATTATTAAACATAACTTATAGTGGATATGAAGTGCAATATGGAAATGGAATCAACAATACTGACATCAACAGCCTAAACATAAAGGCTTACAACTTTCTTCCAAAAAGTGATGAGGGCTGTTATATCTCTAATACCTATATGGAAATGGCACCACTTGCAAGCCAAAAAGGAAAAAGGTAGGACGAGAAAACTGTGATATTGTATCTAGTTTCAACTTACATTATGCTAACAAGCATAAATGCTCAGTCACCTTACTGGCAAGTTGAGTACCTTTCCTTTGTGCTCCCACAAAAGGGAAAATTTGTTCTAACTAAACATGGCCATCGCCCATATCGGACATAATATTAAGTAGAAGTCCATATGACTTAATATATTAACACCCTGTTCAGTATTAAACCAGAATCTTTGAAGATTCATAATGTTAAAGACACATAAATAAGAAACAAATAAAAATTCCCCACTTGGTGTCCTATTATTAAATGGACTAATACTGATTCAATATATTCATTACAAATGATCATTTAGTCCCGGGTGAAATAAAGCCCCCAATGTGATAATCCAATGTTTCTCTTTCCGATCCAATAACCCATGCCACCCTTGTTTATTTGTTCTGTCTCCAGAAATACGGTCAATGACCATAAAGGTGAATCTCGCTTGAGAATGTTTTAGTGTGTGTTGGTATAGGGCACTCGACTCCTTGTGGTTTTTGATATCACTGCGATGTTCGTTCATTCTTAATCTTAAGGCTCTGGAAGTTTGTCCAACATAAAATCCCCCACAGTAACAAGATGCCAGATACACCACCCAGTCGCTACTGCAGTTTCCAAAGATCTTAATATCAAAAACTTTGCTGGTATTACGGCTGGTAAATGCCTTGGATTTCAACATGTGTTGACAGGAACCACAATGGCCACAGGGGAATGACCCAATGAGTTCATCACCATGAAGTGTCAGTTGTTTATGAATAGTTCCCCCACTTGCCATATGTTTAAAGTGTGAAAAATAGGAACCTAAGGTCTTACCACGTTTATATGAGAAAAGGCAACGGGGTCCCAAAAAACTTCGCAGTTTATCATTGGCCAATAAAATGTTCCAATGTTTATTAATGATGTTTCTAATCATATTAATATTTCTGCTATAAGTGGTGATGAACCTGACACATGTATGGGAAGATTGATTTTTATTTTTATTTTTATCCTGATATTGTAATAAGTCGTCCCTCACAAGACGATTAGCTCTATTCTGAGCCGATACGATGTCAAATTCATCATATCCCCTGTTAATAAACCTCTGACTGAGATCCCTACTGGCCAATTGATATTCCTCCATGTTGGAACTGAGACGTTTGATACGTATAAACTGGGATATTGGAATACTCCTGATTGTGTGACGGGGATGTAAACTTGAGGCATGTAACAAGGTGTTATACTGCGGATACTTGCGGAAAACCCTCGTAGACAGAGTATTGTCTGGGTTCCTGTATACTGTGACATCCAAAAAGTTGATAGAATTTTTATCGGATGTCACAGAAAATTCAATTCCCCAGACATTATCATTAAGATATTCAACAAATTCCTGCAAGTATCCTGCATCAGCCCGCCACACCAACCAGCAGTCGTCCAGATAACGTCTCCAGATATCCATTTCCACCTGAAAAATGTTATGTGATGTGTCATAGATCATAAATTCCTCAACATAAGCCATGAAAAGGTCAGCATATATAGGGGCAAAGGATGCCCCCATAGCTGTTCCTTGAAGCTGCCAATAACATTGGCCCTGGAAGTACAGGACATTCTTATTTAACACATGCTCGGACATACAAATCAAAAGGGTGTTAAATCGTGAATATAGATTTACCCTTTCCAACCAATATTGTAAAGATTGGAGACCCGCCCAATGGGGTATACTTGTATATAGTGATTTTACATCCAAGGTACATAAGTACCACTCAGGTTCCAATTGGGTTTCCCTAATTAACTGTAGAAACTGTGTGGTATCCTGCAATCTAGATCTAATGTGTCCCAACAGGGGTTTAAGATATTTAGTGAGGAAGGCTGAAAGGGGTTCAGTCAGAGAGCCTATTCCCGATACTATGGGTCTACCCGGTGGTTTTCCAAGGACTTATGAATTTTGGGTAAAAGATATAATATCTGTTTGGACGGTTCCGACACTTTAAGTGAATCCAAGCACTTCTTGTTAATGATGCCTTCCTCAAAGGCCAACTGCAAAAAGGCGTCAATCTCATCCTTAAATACTGGTGTGGGATCTATAGACATGTACATATAGCACTTGACATCTGACAATTGAGTTAGCCCTTCATGAATATAATCCGCAGTGTTCCAAACCACAACTGCACCTCCCTTGTCAGCAGGGACAATAACTATATCCTTATTGTCACACAAGGTATTCAAAGCTATCCTGTCATCATCCGATAGATTACTAGCCAGCATAATATGTCCCATGTTTTGGAAATGAATATCCCTCAAAATGGAGTCCATGAAAATAGATACGTGTTTGCTCATAGGGGGTTGAAAAGAGGACTTACCAAAACGGAAGTCCTCAGATGGTTCTGACCTGTTATCCTCAAAAAACAGCCTCAGATTTAACATCCTACAAAAATCATGTAAATCCTGTACTATGTGATATTCTTGACTAAAGAAAGAAGGAATAAAGTTCAAACCCTTATTCAACAGTGCAACCTGCTCATCCGTTAATATAGTCTTAGATAAATTCAACACATTCTGGGTGGTTCCAGATGAATTTCCTATTTCAGGAAGTTGTCCAAAAGACCTTGAAGGGAAACCGGAGTGACCACTCTTTCTGTGCTTTCTGCCCCCCCGGTGTCCCTTGCCCCTTCTAAAGGGGAAATTTTGTTAGTTCTCTTCCTATTAGGTGAAGCCCTCTCACCTGGACCCTCAAAATCCGTAAGGGAGGATTCATCACCAGATGTACTATATGAACTATCCCCCTTATTTTTAAGAATTGATCGTGGTCTCTTTTTGGTGCGACTGGGCCCTGTTTTAGCCTGATTGTTATCCGCAAATCTGACCGATCTGCTTAAATCAAATGGTTTACCCCGTTGATAATCAGAAAAATCACGGTGAAATTTCTTAATTTTTCGTTCCTTTAAAGTTTTTTCGTGCTCCATCAGTTCTGAGGATAGTTTTTTAATATTGTCCTGATATTTAGTGGAAGATTCAAACTTTTGAGCCTCTGAACATATATTTTTGACTTCAAGTATGTTGGAATCTACTGTCCTTTCATAATATTGTAACAGTATGTTCACAAATGTCATGGATCCTGTCTGAAGTGCCTCCTGCCAATCATGGTTGAGTTTGTCATCTGGCTTCCCAACTAGAGGTTGAGTTCGTATACGTAGACCTCTGGGAGCCATATTCTGGGCCGAATATGCTTTGAATAACTTAAGATGCCAAATGTTTGATCTAAGCGTCTTAAATGCTTTTGTGATTGAGTGGAAAAACATATCACAATCAACCACAGATGTCTGAGCCAAACTGCCTGGATCATTGCTTGGCAATCGATCAATGCCAAATACTGCTATATCTTGCCGATCAGCACATAATCCAGAAAGGATGGTGTTTAGATCCATGTTGTAAACAATGTTAAAGTATATTACTGGTGAAAACTGGTGGAACACCAAAAGCACAAAGGAATATAATTTGGGATCAGAAATATAATATGATGGTTGTGAAACCCAGTAACATCAAAATGGGGTAGAAAATTAACCACCAATCTCTAATAAGAAAACACAGGGGTGGCAGAAAGCACAACAAAAAAGTTGAAAAGAGAGGTCAATACCATATATTCCCTAAGATAGGTAAAGATCCAATGATAGGATGAAAAAATGAGGCTATGTGGTATAGCACTAATGGCTTATATATAAGATAAGGTAAACCAACCTAAGTTGATTAATTTGAGTATTCAGTAATAGAGTCAGGGTCCAGTAGGTCATCAAAATCAGCCCCAATAAGCCAACCTACCAACTACAGGTCATTACCATAATCCAGCATAAGAATCAAATACTATGAACCCTTACTGTGAGTAATGCTGAACTAACGAGGAATCCAAGAATTATGTTTGTTGTGGTCCTATACTTTCAAAACCCTAAAATGTTTTGTGCAGATGTATAAACCAGATGGTCAAAAATACAACAGACAATAATACAGCAAGCCAATGTAGAGCTTATAAGGAACTTTTGAAATCATCAACCGGTATAATTTTTCTCAAATATCATGCTGCTAATATCACAACCAAATCCTTCTAGTAGTCACTGGATACTCGATTAGGGTATATAATAATACCCGTGCCAAATATGTAGCCAGCGAACACACACACCACAAAACTGAGAATGTCAAAGTTCAATTTTTAATAGTGGTCAGGGGACCGAGCAGTGGTTCATTTCAAAAGGGGATGAAAGCTGGCAATTGGTAATTATTAACAGTTATAACAATTGAATAAATTATTGCAATAGTATAGCTGGTATTTCCATCTGTATCTTGTATTCCCAACACAAGTGTTATAGTTTCAAATATTTGAAGTAGGAACTGTTATACTATATCATAACCATTCTATCCAGCTGGTAGCCAAATGTTCAAGGACTACAATAATATCTTCATCCAATTAGGTACTCATTATAGGATATATGTAACTTTCATTCACAAGCTGTTTACTGATAACAGCAGAGGTTCCTTTCAAAAGGAAACGAAATCTGGCACTTGGTAATTGCTAACAACTATGACTACTGTATGAATTGTTACAATAGTGTATCTGGTATTTCCATTTGTATCTTAAATGCCCAAACACAAATGTTATAGTTTCAAATTATTAAAGATTAGACTATAGTGATATATCACAACCATTCCTATCCTACTAATAGACAAATATTAAGGGACCACTCTGATGTCTTCCTTCAAAAAGTAGTCATTATAGGTTCTATTCATAAACTGTGTACTAATAACAGTATAGAATGAAAAAAAGGGGGGTTGTGTATTCAATACAGTAAAACAAACTGTTATATATATATATCTCCAGTGCCTTAGGCTTTTATACCTAAACATGTAGTATATACCACATGACCATAATACCCATAGGTATATTGTTTAAAATCCAATAGGATGTATTATCAAATGCAGTCCCGAGTTGAAATAGTTAGTATATAGTACTTCCCTTAACCAAAATAACAATTATGATATTGAACTCATTATGATTCAAAACATTCCATCAAGTAACTGGTTATATCAGAATCCTTAAGGGAGGGATCGTAGTACTAGTTGTATCCCCACATTTATGGTTTAAATGAATATTAAAGTCATTATTCCCCTACTCAGTGTCTTATTCCCACATCACAGTCCTGCAGGCCACCACTTATTATTATCTTCCAATAAAGATTACCTGTATAGGATTATACCAAAAAGATACTAGACTGTTATAAGATTTTGATAGGCCCAACATATATCCCAAACCAGTTTGATAATTAGCGACCTGGTGTACCCAAATATGACAAATATTTTGAGCACACTGCCCGTAGACATAGGCCTCTAGGACCGGACACAGTCGCAAGTAAAATGATCACCCAATACAGGTTCAATACATCCCAATATGCTCATCTATCAAAAATTGCGTACAGCACATATCACAACACTGGGTTTCCACACCGTTTCCATATCCTGCATATATACAGTGTCCATTTAGACTACGACCTCATTTCACCAAAGTAAAGCAGTTCCTGTAACGGTATAGACAAAATGCATAAGCACAATAGAGTATTAGTTGTAATTTGAATGATAGTTGAATGCGTCCCTAAATTACAATAATCCTATAACCCGCTACCAGACAAAAATATTGCTTCTAGACCCTATATTATTAGGTATTCATTGTTCAACCAAATGTTACTCATGAACAGGCAAGAATTTCACTAAACACTGTGATATACACAAAAACATCCTTAATACATTTGTCCCTGATGGTTATACATATCAGAATTCCAAATATAAAACACGGCCTCCAAAAGGTTTCTCAATAGCCGTCGCTATCTATATGCAGAGTGTTCCGATCCCAAATCACTGTGTCGTAATAATCCCCAAGATGTTAAATACACATAATATTGCTGCCAAACCCTATATTGTTATTACACACTCAATACACAATCACATATAGATAATAGATGACAGGCAACGTAACCTAACCATGTATTAAGCACAAAATTAGTCCACAATACAATTGTCCCTTCAAGTTATGCAAAACACCAAGTCCCAAATCCAAAATTCTTCTGAACGGACGTCGCTGTCTTCACATACAATGTTCTAATCCACAAGCGCTATATCGTATTTGCCCCCAACATGATACACACATAAAGATTTGGATTGCGTGAAAAAAGTAACACAACAGTTCGATATTTTAAAATGTCCAAAGTCAGTAGTTCCTCTGATAGTCGGCCTGGCCCACAAGATAGAAAAACATATATGGACACATCCAAAAGGAAAAAATGCAAAGTTAGATGATCGATACGGCCATATGAAGAATAAACACCCTCCTACCACTCAACGCTCCTCAATTCAGATGAAAGAAAGTCCAACAGGCTTGTTTCCAATTACGGATGTACCGCCAGGCAAAACTTTAACCAAAATGGCGCTCATCCACCCGACAGCCGTAGTTTGCTGCTTGAAACAAGCTCATATAAGCCAATTCGTACCCAACAAATGAACTTGACTTATCACAGTACTGCCAGCTCACTGTAAATAACGAACAAGTGAGCTAAAGGCAGATAAACAAAAAATGTTACCACAAAATCCTTCAGCCAGAAACAGGCTGAGAAACGACTCCACTGCTCGGTCCCCCAGCACAGAGTGAGCAAACAGTATGTACCAAGTCCTGTGCACGAGGGGATGCACGGTCCAAACCAAGTAGACAGCTCCAAATAGACCAGCAAGGCAGCACAGAGTTCAATATATTTATTAAATACTGATGAATATAACAGACTAGTTTCGGCCAACAGCCTTCTTCAGTGTAAAACAATATCATCAAGTTCATTTGCATCATCCTTTAAATACATATCAAGAGCCAATCAAAAAGTTGAGCTCATGAATACTAATAAGTTTGAAAAATGCTTGCAAAACATGTTTTGAGGGCACTTAGAGTAAATCATATGGTTATGCAATAATAATGAGTGTATACACTCAAGTGTGGTCCATCCATCACAGGAAAAATAACCACCAGGTAAATAAATGAGGCTAAACAAATTTTGGATATTACAACATGTCAATAGGACAATATATTAATACATGTTGTTGGTTTTGATAATCCCATATGGATATACCACTGTCACAAGCTATTCAACAATTCTTGGTTAGAGGAGCAAAAGGTCAAAATATTGACGTTCAAAGGACTTAAACGTGCTATGTCATAATGGAGCATATGTTGGACAGATTAGGTTATATATATATATATAAAAATATATATATATATATGGAGGTTGATAGTATGAGCAAACACGTATCTATTTTCATGGACTCCATTTTGAGGGATATTCATTTCCAAAACATGGGACATATTATGCTGGCTAGTAATCTATCGGATGATGACAGGATAGCTTTGAATACCTTGTGTGACAATAAGGATATAGTTATTGTCCCTGCTGACAAGGGAGGTGCAGTTGTGGTTTGGAACACTGCGGATTATATTCATGAAGGGCTAACTCAATTGTCAGATGTCAAGTGCTATATGTACATGTCTATAGATCCCACACCAGTATTTAAGGATGAGATTGACGCCTTTTTGCAGTTGGCCTTTGAGGAAGGCATCATTAACAAGAAGTGCTTGGATTCACTTAAAGTGTCGGAACCGTCCAAACAGATATTATATCTTTTACCCAAAATTCATAAGTCCTTGGAAAAACCACCGGGTAGACCCATAGTATCGGGAATAGGCTCTCTGACTGAACCCCTTTCAGCCTTCCTCACTAAATATCTTAAACCCCTGTTGGGACACATTAGATCTAGATTGCAGGATACCACACAGTTTCTACAGTTAATTAGGGAAACCCAATTGGAACCTGAGTGGTACTTATGTACCTTGGATGTAAAATCACTATATACAAGTATACCCCATTGGGCGGGTCTCCAATCTTTACAATATTGGTTGGAAAGGGTAAATCTATATTCACCGGGATTTAACACCCTTTTTATTTGTATGTCCGAGCATGTGTTAAATAAGAATGTCCTGTACTTCCAGGGCCAATGTTATTGGCAGCTTCAAGGAACAGCTATGGGGGCATCCTTTGCCCCTATATATGCTGACCTTTTCATGGCTTATGTTGAGGAATTTATGATCTATGACACATCACATAACATTTTTCAGGTGGAAATGGATATCTGGAGACGTTATCTGGACGACTGCTGGTTGGTGTGGCGGGCTGATGCAGGATACTTGCAGGAATTTGTTGAATATCTTAATGATAATGTCTGGGGAATTGAATTTTCTGTGACATCCGATAAAAATTCTATCAACTTTTGGATGTCACAGTATACAGGAACCCAGACAATACTCTGTCTACGAGGGTTTTCCGCAAGTATCCAGTATAACACCTTGTTACATGCCTCAAGTTTACATCCCCGTCACACAATCAGGAGTATTCCAATATCCCAGTTTATACGTATCAAACGTCTCAGTTCCAACATGGAGGAATATCAATTGGCCAGTAGGGATCTCAGTCAGAGGTTTATTAACAGGGGATATGATGAATTTGACATCGTATCGGCTCAGAATAGAGCTAATCGTCTTGTGAGGGACGACCTATTACAATATCAGGATAAAAATAAAAATAAAAATCAATCTTCCCATACATGTGTCAGGTTCATCACCACTTATAGCAGAAATATTAATATGATTAGAAACATCATTAATAAACATTGGAACATTTTATTGGCCAATGATAAACTGCGAAGTTTTTTGGGACCCCGTTGCCTTTTCTCATATAAACGTGGTAAGACCTTAGGTTCCTATTTTTCACATTTTAAACATATGGCAAGTGGGGGAACTATTCATAAACAACTGACACTTCATGGTGATGAACTCATTGGGTCATTCCCCTGTGGCCATTGTGGTTCCTGTCAACACATGTTGAAATCCAAGGCATTTACCAGCCGTAATACCAGCAAAGTTTTTGATATTAAGATCTTTGGAAACTGCAGTAGCGACTGGGTGGTGTATCTGGCATCTTGTTACTGTGGGGGATTTTATGTTGGACAAACTTCCAGAGCCTTAAGATTAAGAATGAACGAACATCGCAGTGATATCAAAAACCACAAGGAGTCGAGTGCCCTATACCAACACACACTAAAACATTCTCAAGCGAGATTCACCTTTATGGTCATCGACCGTATTTCTGGAGACAGAACAAATAAACAAGGGTGGCATGGGCTATTGGATCGGAAAGAGAAACATTGGATTATCACATTGGGGGCTTTATTTCACCCGGGACTAAATGATCATTTGTAATGAATATATTGAATCAGGATTAGTCCATTTAATAATAGGACACCAAGTGGGGAATTTTTATTTGTTTCTCATTTATGTGTCTTTAACATTATGATTCTCCAAAGATTCTGCCTAAATATTGAACAGGTTGTTAATACATTAAGTCATATGGACTTCTACCTAATATTATGTCCGACAAGGGCGATGGCCATGTTTAGATAGAACAAATTTTCCCTTTTGTGGGAGCATACAGGAAAGGCACTTAACTTGCTAGTAAAGTGACTGAGCATTTATGCTTGTTAGCATATTGTAAGTTGAAACTAGATATAATATCACAGTTTTCTCGTCTTATCTTTTTCATTTTGGCTTGCAAGTGGTGCCATTTCCATATAGGTATTAGAGATATAACAGCCCTTATTACTTTTTGGAACAAAGTTATAAGCCTTTATGTTTAGGCTGTTGATGTCAGTATTGTTAAGTCATTTCCATATTGCACCTCACATCCACTATAAGTTATGTTTAATAATTGTTCATAACAATATACATGTATGGGCTAATACATTTTACCTGTCAAATAAATGCTTCTGAAGACATAGCATGCAGGAACCGTTAGGAAATTTATAGTTGATATCTACTAGCCATGAGATTGTTAACTAACAACTATTATAAGTACATGGGTGTTCTATACAATATGGGAAGATTATTTAGATTCTAAGTATCAATACATTGCTAGAGGGAGATGTTGGAACACATCAATGATTAATCATATTTTTGGTATTTTTTGTATTCATTGGGTGGTCATTTATTGTGTCCAGGACGGATATAGAATAGTTGCAATGTTTCTGTTGAACAAAGGTGAAAGCATTTATGTTCAGGCTGGTGTCAATATTATTGTTGATCTACCTTGTATCCTATGTTCATAACTGGTGTTGCCTACTATCAACCTCCATATATATATATTTTTTTATATATATATATATAACCTAATCTGTCCAACATATGCTCTATTATGACATAGCACGTTTAAGTCCTTTGAACGTCAGTATCTGATATTTTGACCTTTTGCTCCTCTAACCAAGAATTGTTGAATAGCTTGTGATAGTGGTACATCCATATGGGATTATCAAAACCAACAACATGTATTAATATATTGTACTATTGACATGTTGGAATATCCAAAATTTGTTTAGCCTCATTTATTTACCTGGTGGTTATTTTTCCTGTGATGGATGGACCACACTTGAGTGTATACACTCATTATTATTGCATAACCATATGATTTACTCTAAGTGCCCTCAAAACATGTTTTGCAAGCAATTTTTTTAAACTTATTAGTATTCATGAGCTCAACTTTTTGATTGGCTCTTGATATGTATTTAAAGGATGATGCAAATGAACTTGATGATATTGTTTTACACTGAAGAAGGCTGCTGGCCGAAACTAGTCTGTTATATTCATCAGTATTTAATAAATATATTGAACTCTGTGCTGCCTTGCTGGTCTATTTGGAGCTGTCTCCTGAGATGGTACCACACAGACAGTTGCCCATGAGTTCTCGTGGAGCATCCGTGCTGCACTGCCTCTGGAAGACGTGCCCAAAGAGGTCTGTCAACCTCAGTTATGTTTTGGGCTGTCATGCAGGCACAGTCACGTATGGAAAGGTACACCAGACAGGGTCTGAGAGAGCTGAGAGCATGTCGCACATCCATGACTGACAGTATGCGTGACATTGCGGATGCTATCAGTAATTTCACCGATGTCATAGACAGACGTTATGGGGACATATTACAGGAGTTCCACAACTACATGTCCATGAGCCAGGGCAATGGTGGACGGTTGCGGCGTCAACATGGCCATATGCCAGCAATAGCAGCAGCTGGCAGTCGGCACGGATGACAACAGGCCCGCGGATGCCCCCATAGTGCCAGCAGCAGCCCCAGCAATGCTGGGTCTGTGCTGTCATCAGACTGCCCCAGGAGACCACGTGCACGTGGCTCTGGACAGTCCCAACAGGGACCTGTGTCCAGTCAACGAACACCCACTTCTGATGACAGTACCCAGTCTGGCTTAGTACCGGATATGGTCCGTAGCACCCCTGCCAGGCACAGGTACCGTGTCCGTGGCCACAGACACTGATCTGTATGACCTGCCAGGTGCAGTCTGTGGCTGTCCACAAACTCCAGTATATGGCAGCCATGAGGTGGAACTGTGTGCATGCATACACACATGCGAAATGTTAACACCTAGGGCTACCACATACACGCACACACTGCATCAACAGTGCCCCACCCTGTACTGCTGTCCCTCACCAACACACATACACATACATGTCAATTGGTGGTATCAGTGGCAGACTCAGGCATACCTAGTTCACACCCTGTGCATATGATGAAACTGTGCCACCTCCTGCAATCTCTAACATCAGTGCAAGAACAGGTTAACATGTTGCTGATGCACAGGGTGACTACATAGAAGTGTATTAATAGTATCATGTTGGTAACAGTACAGTGTGCTGATATGATTGTGTGTATATCCCAGCATGCCTGATGCAGTAACTGTATGACTGCCCTGAATTGTTATCTACACCCATAGTAAGTACCATAGTGTAACAGCTGCACATTTTTGCATACTGGTGGTAAGGATGTCAACAGATAGCCACATACATAGGTAGCACAGGGGAGAAGGTAATGCAAGTAGTGATACGCAATGATGGACATGTACACTAATGGTGGCATGTTGCCTACAACGACTATGCAATGTGGATGTTTGCGCATGTTGATATGTGTGCAGTACCAATTTAATTTAAATTAAATTAAATTTTAAATAATTTCAGTTTTACCATGGACATCTGAGCTGTGCATTCCTAGGTACATGTTTATAGTGCCTGCATATTTGCACTGTTACCTACTAGAAGTGGTACCCCTTCTTTGTTGTACAATGGACTACTTCCAGCCCTGCTTACTGTAGCTTTGTTTGTATGCATGTTTGCTTGAGGTTCCCTGGAACACTGATTCCACCTGCAATGCAGATTTACAGAGCTTCTGTGGATTCCTAGTGACATCTGCATAGCTTACTATACATATGTCAATGTCTCACTTGATAGAACATCACTGTCTGTCCTGTTCGCATGTACGTTGCCTGTGACACATTGCATATGACTTACCTGGCATTTGCCCACGTGTGCAGTCATAAATGCCAGCGCTATGAAATCAGAAGCAGTACACCCACACATACTCACCTTCAGTATGTTGTTCCCCATTGGCCCTATGTGTTGGTAATCACCATGGCAATCACACTACTATGGTAGCATGTGCAAAGGTAACTTGTGAATCACCTCTATGGTCCAGTTGTGGAATATGTGAGTCATGTGGCAATGTCACAGCTGCCACATGTATGCAGTCAACCCTCTCCCCTGGCCTAGGAACGTACAACACATGTGTGAGATGCAACCACATAGCCAATCTGGGGACTGAGCACTCTGAACCCAGTACTGGCATACCCTGTCAGGTGGCATGACATACTACAGTGACTACAATACCAGTCTGACATAGACCTGCACTGACAGCAATCCAAACACATGAACACACTGGGGCATACTTGGAGCCTCAGAATAGCATCCTGCCTGAGCATCACACACCTCTGCAGCTGGCACACAGGCATACGTTAAGTCGGAACAGAGCACATGCCACACATGGCACACAAATCCTGTGTGCCAAACACTCACAGCCTGTAGGGCTACACAACACACCTGCTACAGATGTGTCAGGTACCACTCTTGGCCGGTGCAGTGTGGTCCCACTCAACAGGATGTACATGGTAAAGGTCACAGTGATATGCCCGTGGGGCACTATGGTCCACCACATAACACATGCATACAGGTCAGTCAGAGGCATGGACACATATGACTCAGTCATTGTCCATGCCACTATGGATGACCTGAGATGTACCTCCCTGGACTACATGATAGGGAACATAGAAGGGCTCTCTCAGCATGTGGCACGGGTTGGTATGAGCCTGACCTTGGTTGCCATCATACCCTCACCAGGTATGCTACCACAATATGTAGGAAGGGTGTTCTATGTCTACATTTTGCTCATTCTCCAATGTCATTCATAGGGTATCCAATGGCTGTCAGCATGTGCTTACATGCTAGGGAAGCCACAATGATTTGCGAGGGGCAGCTTGCACGTGTCACCCATGGGCCATTGTATATTGGCGAAGCCTCTTGATACACACGTAGTGCCTTTTGATGCAGGGCTCAGATTACATAGCCACCTCCACGGGTATCACATGGGATAGGACACTAACAGTAATGCTACACAACACCAGCAGTGTACACCGCAAGATGCATGCACTGGACACTGTCCTCAGCATGGTAAACTGCAATATCTGTGCAGTAACAGATTCCTAATTCATGGCTCACAGGTGCAACCCATCACTGCCAGATTATACCTCATACCATGCCTGTCGTCCCCTACACATGTACCACACATGAACAGAGGGGAGGTATCTCAAGGCACCACAGATACACACACCTCCAGGTTGTTGGCACAGCACAAAGCATCAGGGCCTATCCATGTGCAACTAACAGTGTGTTGGACTGCCTTCTGGTTCATAGCCTGGCACACACAACCCTCCCTTACACAGGAAACCCACCTGTCCTCCCTAACAACACTGGGAATATGATGGTCTCTACATATGTCTTTATATGGCTGGACTGCATCCAGCCGAACATTGTGTGTGAGCATTACTGTAGCTCCAACACACTAGCTGAAAGGTTCCTAGCATGTAGTCACTGAATTGCAGTGGAACAACATGTTACCACACCCACAACAGGTGGGAACATGCAGCACCTGTTCATCGACTACATGTAGACTATATGGCCCAGACCAGATGTGTATCCCCCGCTGTGAGGATGATACCATATACAACTCACACTGTATATACACATACCGCATGCAGCCCCTGCACAGTAAGACACAGTCATAATGTTATGCAGTGCAAATACCATTTATTCACTTGAGGCACGTGTCAGACATGGGAACTATTGAAGGTCACAGGTATATATGTGTATGTGGCACACACACACATCATGTGTGCATTGCCATTGCTGGTTTAAGCAATGTCATGCATTGTTATGAACAATAACCCACACATGGGCATTTTGTGTGACACAAACACACGTGGCAGTTGTGGGTTTCCAAAACATACCTAACTGTGCTCTGACAGTAGTAAGAGACCCAGTAGCGGAGCGCACTATTTGCATTACTGGGCAATTTGCCCTGTTTGGCTGAACTTATAGTGTGGTGACATAACCTGTGTTTACTGGGGGAATATGCAGCATCTGGTGTATTGTAGCAGTTGACAAAAGGAACTGTTTTCTCACACTTGCAACTACACACACCCTACTACCCCCCCCCACACACTCATACTTGCAGGATTCATACCCCTACCTAACTGCATTATGACACTTGCAAGAGACGCATTAGCGGAGTGCGCTATTCGAATTATTGGGAGGTCCCTTTTCTCCAGCTGTACTTATAGGGTGCTGACATCATCAGTGTTTGGAAAGGGTAATGTGCATCATGTAGTGTGTTCTCCAAATTGCCAAAAAGCAGATATCTTTCCTACAGAATTGCACAGACACAAGCTCCCCTTATCCCAACACACACACTTGGAGGATTCAAACCCCTACCTAACTATGTTACGACACTCGAGACAGAAGCATTAGCAGAGTGCACTATTTGCATTACTGGGACGTTTCCCTTCTCCTGCTATACTTATAGGGTGCTGACATCATCAGTGTTTAGAAAGGGGAATGTGCATCCTGTAGTGTGTTCTCCTAGTTGCC
>NC_056731.1:269271771-269374271 GCF_019279795.1 Protopterus annectens
AATTTAAAAAAATAAACCAAAATGGAAAAGGGTTAAAGGGAAAATGTTTTTTGTTAAAAACCCCATTTGGGTATGTATGTGAGCATGCAAGGGAATTGGGAGGCTGAATGTTATGGCAGCAGACAGTAGACAGTGATAGATAGTGGCACCATGACATCTGTAACACATACTGGAGTCACCATAGTAGCCAGTACTACACAGGGTGAAAAAACCCACTGCAGAAAATGTGCTGAGCGACATGTGTGTCCATATGACCCACACATGCCAGTTAGGACGGTTCACATACCCAACAACAGTTTCAGCCAGCAGGGCAGGTGTAGACAAACCCAAACAGAGCCTGTGCCATGGCCCCTGAATGATGGCTATGGTTAACCTCCCCCCCAAGGCCTACACAGACAGACCACAGCAGGGCAGGCAGTGGGATATTAGTTTTGAAGGGTAAGAAGTCAGACAATAATATGCAGGGCAACCATAGCCATGATCTTTAGTACACTGGTATGCCTCTAGTCAGCATGATAGTTAGCAATACAGAATGAAATGGAGTACCTGGCATACCAGTACAATCATAGCAAATGTGTACAAGTGTCAAGTGTGCCCCCTACACCCTACACAGTAATGAAATAACAGTCAGGTGTGCCCCCCCAACCCGGTGTAGAAATGTAGAAATAGACAGGTGTGCCCCCATCCTACATAGCAATGTGATAACAGTCAGGTGTGCCCCCCCAATCCTGTGTAGAAATGTAGAAATAGTCAGGTGTGCCCCCCCATCCTACATAGTAATGTAATAACAGTCCGGTGTGCCCCTCCAATCCTGTATAGAAATGTAGTAACAGTCAGGTGTGCCCCCCTGCTATGCAGAAATGTAGTAACAGTCAAAGCCAAATGATCGATGGATACCCTGCAGAGACAGCATGCTACCTGTCGGTGTACAACACAAAGGTCAGCACTGCAGCACAAACTACCTGGACACGATCCACACATTCAATACAGACGGCCATACAGGGCATGCTTACACACTTAGAGAAATGAAGGCAATGTCAGTCAACAACATACTGAAAGGTCATACTGGGCATGCTCACATACTTAAACACATGAAGGCCATGTCTGCAAACACCAGTAGACCAGACATATCTGGCAGTTGCAGTTGTTAGTGCAGACACTCGGCAGTATGCACCACTCATGCCTTGCACACACAGTGGATAGGAATACAGACATATATGTCAGGACAACACACTATAATAAGCCAAAGGTAGACATACATAGATGTGTGGAAGAGGGTGACTGTGACAAGGAGCCATCCAGGCCTGTTCCACCCAGCACACAGCCAAAGGGCCCCAAACACATGAGGTGCAGATGTCAATCACTACAGATACTAGCCACCAGTATCTGTCAGCATTACAGACTATGTGGTGCATGTGCCAGCTATGCAACATGACTGTACAAGGAAGTAGTCATCTAGCAGCTGTATACATGTACCTGTGAAATATGACCCTGTGTGTGCCAGCATGTGGCGTGTCAACCCCTAGATGAATGGGTTATGGCCCATGCACACACACACTGCCCTCCCCATAGCCCTACTATGACAAGCCTGCTGAGGTCATCCAATGTGAAATACACCTTTGGGAGAGTTGTAGCCCAGTAATCTCTGTGGCACGTCCCATAACTGCATACTGCTGTAGTGTGATAAACTAGTTAGGTAGGAATTCTAACCCCAGACTTGGCAACTGTGTATGAGTGTGTGTCTGTGTGTGTGTCTGTCTGTCTCTGACTGTGTAGAGAGCAATGCTTTTTGGGGTACTCACACTTCTTACAATTCATATACTTAACTGTGGCAAGGCTGCTGATGTCACCCCCCCCCCACCTAGAAATACACCTCTGGGAAGGCTGTAGCCCAGTAATCTCTGTAGTGTGTCTTGTAACTGCATACTGCTGTAGTGTGATAAAGGAGTTAGGTAGGTGTTCTAATCCCAGACATGGCATGTGTGTGTGTGTGTGTGTGTGTGTCTGTCTGTGTGTGTAGAGAGCAATGCTTTTTAGGGAACACACACTCCTTACAATTCATATGCTCAACTATAGCAAGGCCGCTGATGTCACCCACCAAGAAATACACCTCCGGGAAGATTGCAGGCTAGTAATCTCTGTAGCATGTCTTGTAACTGTGTACTGCTGTAGTGTAATAAAGTAGTTAAGTAGGTGTTCTATTCCCAGACATGGCAAGTGTAAGTGTCTGTCTGTGTAGAAAGCAATGCTTTCTAGGGTACTTACAATTTGTATGCTCAACTTTGGCAAGGCTGCTGATGTCATCCACCTAGAAATACACCTCTGGGAAGGTTGCAGCTCAGTAATCCCTATAGCACGTCCTGTAGCTGTGAACTGCTGTCATGTGATAAAGTAATTAAGTAGCTGTTCGAACCCCAGACCTGGCAACTGTGTGTTTGTTTGTGTGCATGTCTATCTGTCTCTGACTGTGTAGAGAGCAATGCTTTTTAGGGTACTCACACTCCCTACAATTCATATACATAAATCTGGCAAGGCTGCTGATGTCACCCAGCTAGAAATACTCCTCTGGGAAAATTGTAGCCCAGTAATTGCCGTAGCATGTGCCATAACTGTGTACTGCTGTAGTGTGATTTAGAACTGTGGTAGGGTTCTATCCCCATCCATGGCAATTCTGGATGTTTTGTGTGTTTCAATGTCTGTGTAGGGAGCAATGCATTTTAGGCTAGTCACACTCAGTACATTTCAAATGCCCTACTTTGGCAATCCTGCTGATGACATTCATTGTGAAATATGCCTTTGGGGAAAGAGCTCTCTAGTAATCCCCGTGGTGTGTCCTATAACAACTCCATGTTGCAGTGAAATATATACTCCTGTTAGGGGTTCTAAACCCACACATGTCAGTTGTTGATGTTTTGTGTGTGTGTCACTGTCTATGTAGGGAGCAATACATTTTAGGCTAGTCACACGGAGTACATTTCGAGTGGCCTA
The DNA here is from genome assembly GCF_019279795.1 of Protopterus annectens. NCBI lineage: Eukaryota > Metazoa > Chordata > Ceratodontiformes > Protopteridae > Protopterus > Protopterus annectens. The sequence continues at coordinate 269,274,760 of NC_056731.1, forward strand.
CTTTAGCAATCCTGCTGATGTCATTCATTGTGAAACTTTGGGGAAGAAGCTCTTCAGTAATCCCCGTGGTGTGTCCTATGACAGCTCCATGCTGTAGTGTGATATAAACCTCTGTTAGGGGTTCTATACCCACACATATCAGTTGTGGATGTTTTGTGTGTGTCACTGTCTGTGTAGGGAGCAATGCATTTTAGGCTTTTCACACTCACTACAATTCGAATGTCCCACTTTTGCAATCCTGCTGATGTCATCCAATGTGATATACACCTTTGGGGAAGGAGTACTCCAGTAATCTCTGTGGCGTGTACTATAACTGAATAATGCTGCAGTGAAATAAACTAGTTAGGTAGGGGTTCTACTCCCAGACATGACAGGTGTGTGTGTGTGTGTGTGTGTGTGTGTGTGTGTGTGTGTGTGTGTGTGTGTGTGTGTGTGTGTGTGTGTGTGTGTGTGTGTGTGTGTGTGTGTGTGTGTGTGTGTGTGTGTGTGTGTGTGTGTGTGTAACTCGTATCTTCTCTGGAGGTGGTTGTGAGTGTGTGGCCAATGTGGAGTGGGTTTTGCATATTTCTTATATGGTGGCCCTACTATATATCACAATGTCCACCATACAGGGATAACAGATGTGAAATAGCTGAGAGGCTGGGGTGCAAAGCCATACCCATACATGGGACATCAAGGCCAGGCAATCACAGTTAGCAACCTCAGTATTATCCAGAGCACACTCTCAACCCATGTACGGTACACACACACATGCCTAGACAACAGCCAATATGTGGGTAGTACAGTACTTACTGGCTAGTGATAGTAACTATGGAGTGACAGCAGTGGGCTACAGAGGGCATGGCACCCTGTCCATCTGTCCAATATGCATGTACATGCAGACAGTACACCTTCCCCATGTTCCCCAATTGACATCTGCAACACCTGTGGTGCCATCACATGTGACCAGCAAAGGACATACCATGACTGACAGCATGCCATGTATTGACAGATGCCACTGACACCAGAGAATGCCATTAGCATGCTATCAATGTAGGTGCAGGGTAAACCTGCTGCCCATTACCAGTTCCCACCACAGGTGGGCAAGACTGGCACATCTGATGATAATCTGTGTTCACAACATGGGCCAGACACCCCAGGTATAGTTCTACATGTCACTCCACATGCATGTGGAAGGTGTGCACATCCCAGACACCGTCCATGTAATGGACTAAGGAACACATACATGGCAAGTGATGCACAGCATTAGCCATACACAATAGTCACCCAGGTGACTGGATGGGGGATTCAGTACCCACCTGTGTGGGCAACTGCAGACATTACTGCCCTGAGTCACAATGCAGACCATTGTCATGTGGTCTGATGTCAAGGTATACCCATTGCCTAGGCTTGTACAGCCATCTGGCACAGTCAACCACCACACAACCGTAACAACTATAGACTACTGTCTAAATATTTTAAATTTTGGGAACCGGAGCAAACTACAAGTTTTACTTGCAATTGCGAGTTTTTGCTTATGTTATGGTTACGCCTTCAAAGCAAGACTTGGAATGGTTAGTTACTCTGACAACCACCACCAGGTGAATTAAACCACTTTTAATTGAGGGTGTGTGCTCCGTGCATGTGACAGTATTTAAATCCTGTGTTTGCATTAACCACTGTTTTTAGCTTCTGAAGAAGTTGGTGTATTGTAAACCGACGAAAAGTGTATTGACTATTTATCGCGCTTCAAGCACATTAAACCATTTTAATTCTAGCGGAGAAGGGTCCTGGAGCCTTATTTCTATTTACTGGTCGGTCTTGTTTGGATATTTCGTAGTTTGTTCACCACACAACCGTGCAAACATGCAACCATGCATGTTAGTACTGGCACCCTGTGTGCTTGTGTGTGTGTTGTATGGTGCATATGTTCACAACCGCACTCCCTACAACCTCCATGGGCATACTGAAGTATGCTGTCTGATGTCAGACACCTCCCCATGCCCTTTGCCCATACAACCTCCATATGGCCTGTGTGGTGCATGCAATACCTGCACAGTGATGTGCTGTGGCAATCCCACTACTGATGAGTTGTAATCCTGGCCCTGCCAGGTGTGTCAATGTTTGTGCATCCCTGTGAGAGTGTGGCTATGTTGATGCTGACACCTGTTCATGTGGACAGGCACATGTACGTCATCTACCGTATAGCTACCGTATCCCTGTTGTAGATGTCACTCACCATCACATATATGTTCTGAGGGCTTCACAACAGTTAACCCATGTGGTGCATCCAATACCTGCATAGAACTGTGATAGCACTACATAGTCGTCAGGGGTTTGATACCCTGTGTTGGTAGGTGTGTGACACAAACATGCTTAAGTTTTGCTCTCCCAACCCTCCCTGACTTGTTTTTGCCTCTGTTTGCCTCTCCCACTCCCTCTCTAGTGGATGTGGAGACCTACACCTGCTTTGCTTAGGCAGTAGCATGTGTATTTTAAGTGATGCTCATGATCAGCTGATGGCCTCTGCATGAGTTTTAGCCCTCTCCTAGCTGATCGCATGTGGAACAGCTGTGGTAACATTCCCATAGCCAATTGCATGGAAACACAGTCCAATATCTTAGAACATCATGTTGGTGTTGGCCCTTTTCATTAACCGTGAGCAGGAACTAGATCAGTTGTTTGGCAAACAGCATCTCAGATGGATTGGGGATTTATCTCTAACAACATACACTGTGGAAACAGGGCAACACACAGGAGGGGGGTTTTGTGCCTGACCTGACCACAGACTGTAAGTGCTGCTATACTGCATTTGGAGTAATGTTGGTTTAACAGTGTGTGTGTGGATATGGCTGTCCTACATGTCTCAATACCTGCCATGTCAGTGCCATGTTTATGAGGAATCCCCATCTGCAGGGTCATCTGCAGACTGGGCAGTGTGTTGTGCCTTTGGTTTCATGTGTTACCCATGGAGCATCTATCTGTGGACTGCAGAAGGTAGTGTGAGTATTGCAGTCTGTAGATGGTGAATGCTGTGACAGTTACTGACTTCATATCCCTCATAGGACATATGTTGCAACAAACCCTGTTACAACAGTAAATGTATGAGGTTATCACAGCAACATATTGGCCCTGTGTATGTGCTTCCAGCCACAACTCTGTCAACCTTTGTACATGTGAACCACAAAAACAGAAAAAAACTGTACAAAAAGAAAAAGCAAGGCAACGAAATCCTGAAGCAAAGGCTAGGCAGATAACAGTCAAATAACCCTTTATTGTGAGCACTTTCGGTAGGGAGATTCTCCCCACATTCCTCAGACAAAATCTTACAACCATAGAGAAGTCATCAACTTGTTAAATACTATAATTAATAATGACATCACAATCATTCCCAAACAATTAAAAGGCATACCACTAAACATTCATTTAAAATATTGGTTTAAATAGAATATTAGCTGATTTACTAAAACCAATTATATATTAAATTATGTGCAAAAAGCAGGTTGTTTTTTAAAAATATATGTATATAAATTTATATACAAATACTAGCCAAGTGATCGACAGGACGCAAGCAAAAAATAAAAACATATATTAAACACTCTACCTATATGTAGGGTGCTAATGCATCATAAACTTCCCAATAAAAGTTATATTAAGTATTCTATACTAAACAAGATCTAAAGTATAAAATAAAAAACACTACTCTGTATATATATATATATATATATATATATATATCTTAAAGCATATATATCAATGTACAAATATTGTATATGAACATATATACCAATGGCACAAACTATTTACGATATTAATTCATCTGTTTAGTGCCATCAATTTCAAGAAACATTTAATGGACAATATCTCATTTAAACCCGGAGTCATGTAGGCAGCAGTACGAATCTGCCAAAAGGCCTCTTGTTGTTCCAATTTTAGCTGCCATGGTCCCCCCCTCACATGTGGTTGTATCTGTTGCACCACTGAAAAATAAAAGCCATGATCTGGATTGTGGTATACATGCTTTGTACATGTGTCGTGCATGAAGTGGTGCATATGTGCTGTAAACCATAATTAGTGTCATCATATCTGATAACAAGCCAGTGAGATATCAGACTGCTAAACATTTTATGTACAGTAGGTGTTATACTTCATGACATAACCTGGACATTCTGTGGATGTTTGTACAGAACTGAGGTCTGTGTACTTATGGTGTATGTCGACAGTGTGTTTCTTGTTAATATGTACTTTAGCCTGTGTACAGACTGTGGTGGATGTCATTGTTCTAGGTCCTGTCCTATCTGATGTTACATGCTGCTCCACTGTATGGTACCATATTGGCATACATCTTTGTAAGGCCATACACAAACATGTCCCATACCACAGACAGTCATCAAACCAAACTGTGTAACAGCCCAGTATATGTAGGGTCAGTCTGTGAGTGGCACATATGAGGATGGTGTCGAACAGATAGTCCATATACTGTAATATTATGCTAGCTTAACATATGTGGCTGTGGCTGTGTTCATATTGGTTGTGGTTATACACTTTTACACAGGTGTATCTTACCCTGTGCTGTGACATGCCTGCTATATATGCAGGTACATGTGTATTCCCCCATAGGAGATGTAGGCCAGTGTTGAGCCAGTCTGCCTGTAGCCTGAACAGTGCATTGTTACATGCCTAGCAGCTTAGTGTACTTACCCAGTGAGATGTCATGTGCAGATACTTGCCAGATGTACTGCTGCCGGGCCTCCCTTAGCAGTCATGTTTGTCAGACAGAGCAGTGGGATGCTGTACAGATGTATGTCAATATCTAATGGGTAGTATGTGGCCATGGCACCCCTGTACCAGTGGTTATTATGTGTCAGGTCAGACAGGGGTGTGTGAATGAATGAATAATGGTGGGCAAATGTATACCAGTCGTTATGTGTTATAACCCCACTACATGGCTCTACACATCATCCATATCAGGGCATGTATGCACACATGTTGTGAACAAAGGTGTTATGTGTATACCTCTGGACTGTACAGATTGTGTCAGAATATCCACATATATTGGACAATATCTCTGCTGCAGTCCACAGGAGCATTATGTGCTAGCAGCGGTACTTTACTATGATGCCCTTAGGATGACTGTCAGTAGCCAATGGCACACATGGTATAAGCAGATGTGACCTCCCACATGCACATTGTCTGTGAAGACAATCCCAATGACAGTAGCAATAGTCTACTAATATACCTGCTATACATACCTGACATCCCCTTGCACTACGATGTTGGGACTATACAGGCTGAGGTAGGGCTACACTCCATGTCCAGGATATATGTTGGAAATATATGTACATATAATTATCCATATAGCCATATATATGATTATCCATGTGTAGTACTTCCAATTACCACTGTCATGGCAACCACCTACTATAAATCCCTACATCTTGTGGGCGGGGTCCCTTTACATTTCCTTTGCGATGGACATCCTTCCTGTGTGTGGGCATCCATGTTACAGACAGCAGGTAGCAATACCTCTTATAGGAGAACCGGCACATGCAGGGCAACTACATATTTGTAGGAGGCTCAGGAACTACAGACAGAGTGTGAGTAGAGTTGTGTTATGCTTTGTATAGTACTGGTGCTACATGGTGCGTGTGTACATACTAGTTTACCTTGGAATGCAGTCTGTCTGCATAGCTCTCAACTGTGGGTCTATCCTCTTGGTGGCCAGAGATGTGCCTATCATGTTTTGTCTGTCCACCACAAATGTCCTGTGTCAGATATCTCACTGGCAGTGTGTATGTTGAGTGCTATCAGTACATGGCTACATCCATTTCTGTTTCTAACCTCAATTCCTTGACTGAGGGTGTGTTGCAGACTATCCTGTAACACCAGCAACTTGCTCAGTGTATGGCAACAGTTTTCCACATATGTGCCTGTGTCCCAGACTCTGTCCTCTACCTAGATACCAAGCTTTGTACATATGATATGCTGTTGGGGGTTGTTCTGTAGTGGGCTGTGAGCATATCACACTCCCATTGCTGCCATCAGTCCACTGCTGTTGTATCCCCCACACATATGGTGGGGGCTGGGACCATATATGTGTGGGCATCACCTACACAATACATGTGTTCCCTTATGCACTCCAGAGGCCAGTGTATGTAACAGTGGTATATGGCCCTGTATTATTGAGTCTAGGGGGAAGCACCATAAATGACTTAGGCTGTTACAAAATGTGGGGGTATCAGGGGTGAGCTGCCTTAAGGTATCTGGATGTACAGTACCATATACTTCACCTATATTTACATTACTTACATAAATTGGGCTAATGCAAGCCTACTGCTTCCTGCCATACAGACTGCTCTGTTTGTCAGTGTGCTTGTGATGGTATCAGTTATGCCTTGTTATGTAACAGTTACAACCCATTTAGTCACATAATGTCTTTACCACCTAGTGATTTTGTACAGAGTGTAGCTAGAGGCTGCTGAACTATACACCTGCATTACATACTGTTGATTGTTTGGTATCCTGTGGTCCAGTCTGTCTTCACTTTTGTACAATTTGAAGGGCTTGGCCTGGACAGCAACAATTGTGAACCTTCCCAGACTACTGTATTAGTATAACTGTTTCACAGTTGCATTACTCTGTTTATATGGATGTCAGTGTCTGAACAACTATATGACATGTCATATAGAACTGTAATAGCACATAATTAAAGGTTTTCCATTTCTGCAAGCCTGTGTGTGGTGTTTTTTCCTATGACCGCTCTGTGGGTATATGTTGCAGGCAACAATTGTCATTTGTCTGGGTGGCCCATACAGTGTCCAGTTGTTCAGGTGTTAACTGTAGGCATAGTGGCTGTTCCATATTGTGTGCACCTTCTACATCTGTATCTTACTGTACATATATCTGCTTGTGTATGTGTAGTCACATGTATATATATCTGTATCTGCATATCTGTGTCTATGTATCTGTATCCCGGAGATGTTGATGGCTTCCATATTTTACATTTCCTATGGGAGGCAGACTGTACTTCATGATATGTTACCAATACCAGCCTGACATCATACAGTTGGGGTGTAGTACTGTTAACATCTTGTGCCCATGGCATGTCAGGTCCTGGTTATGGGATCTACAACACTTGGTAGTGTACTGCAGGGCTGACATGTTTGGCTGTGGGGGGATGTATATTCGTACAAGACGTATATTGTGTGGGGCCTCTCAACCCCATTAATGGTTCATGTGGACATATGTGATTTTGTTAATCTGCCATTGCTATTTACACATGTATGGCCATATATACCTATGCAGATATATATATATATATATATATATATATATATATATATATATATATATATATCTGCTTACATATATATAACTATGTCTGTATATACCTACATAGATATATAGCTGCATACACATATGTAACTTGCTGTTTATATGTAGACATATAGGTGTAGACACATATATGTGTCGATGTAGGCATTTGCATGTATATATGTTTATATATATTACTATATATGTATATATTTTTAGAAATATATATATTTACATATATAGATATGCTGTATCTGTTTAGATAGTAATATATTTACACACACATACATCTAGATGTTGGTATACATTCTCTGTATTGTTGCATGACTGGACTGGATGATATGTTTCTGAAAACATCAGATTTATTTTTATCTGGCATGGTTTAGTGGTAAATCACTTTGTCTATGGTGTGTAGGATCCTGGGTTTGAGCCTTGCAGGAGCTGTTTATTTTGTTGCTGGGCAGAACATGGCCCATTGGATACAGAGTGATTAAGGCACTTTAAAGCAGTTGTAAGCGGTTTGCGTGGAGATGAGCACTGCTAACTTCCAGTTACAGCTTCTTACACTCAGTTAGCTTCTACATTGCTTAACCAGTGTAGGCATTGCTTACCCCCATGCAAACAGGCTTAAACCCGCTTACTGCTGCTTAAAAGTGCGTACTCCTGCTTACCCCTGCGCTAATTTCTTTAAAAGAATAGAAAAAGGGATTGATAGGAAAGTGGTGAAAAAAAGGGGCACAAAGAGGGAAAGACAGTAAGGAAAATAGCCAAGGATATGCAGGAAGGGTGTAGGAAAGGTCCATAACTGCCCATTTCTTCTACAGCGACAGCTGTGCATATACATTGAACTTGGAGGTAGATTTGGACACTCAAACCCCTGGGTGGGGGTGAGGACAACAATAATAAGTCATGATGCCAATTAGACCAGATTACATGTGTCCAGTGGACAAGTGTGCGAAATGGACAGCTATGTATGGAGTGAGAATTTTCTGTGGGAACAGATTGCCCTTTTTTTCTTTTTTCAGATGAGAGTGGGATGTTGGGGAGGGGTAGTAGGTATATTTGGGGAGGTAGGTTGGGTAGGTTAACAGACAAGACAAACAAGATGCATACAGGGGCAGTATATTACATATGTGGGGGTAAGCACCTTGGATGGGGAGGGTGTTTGGAAATCTCAGTTCCATGAGCCCCCAAATGGAAACAGTGGGACTGAGGTCCCCACCTATGGGCAGTCACCACTGCACCTTCACGGCCCCAAAGGTGGCTGTGCTGGTGGCTGGGTAGGAGGGGCAGGCTCATCCTCTAATTGCACCATGTGGCCCTCAAGCTGGAATAGCTGGTCTCAAAACTCCCTGTCGAGCTCCCTTTTGCACCATGGCCAGGACCTGTCAGTGGGTGACAGGTACTTCTCTACCCCCACTCCTAGGGAGGGCCTAGCCCCATCCCCTGCAGTGGTTCCACCCAAAGATGGTGCAGGTCCAATGGAGGAGAAGGTCATAGGCTGGGACCCAAACATGCTGGTGCCCGGTGCCTTGGCCAGCAGAGGTGGGACAGGTAGGTCCGCTGGGACCGGCCTTCCCATATGAGCTATGGTGTTGCAGTTTTAAAAAAGATATCAGTTAGCCATAATCAACAACATTCAGGATTAGTTATAACAGCATGCATAGGTATTCTCATTAACCCAAGACACCAGTTTACAACAGTTGCAGATCAAGCAGAACACAAGCATATATGGTACAACAGTGGACATTACAACAGCATGCATGTTTCATCGATGGCAACAGGCCAGCAATATGGGAGTATTTTAACATGGCACATGCATAGAACCAAATGTGAATATTTATAAACCAATAAGACATATGTCCCAACAAAAGTTTGGAGTGTACACGTACCCATTTAGGTGTGTATTAAGGTTATTGTTGCACATATGGAGGGGGTGAGAGAGAGAGGTCAATTAACAACTAATATATCCCTGTAGTTTTCACAACTTTCTTAGTCACTGCAGTGATCTGTCCCTTACATGTATTATTATACTACCCAATGTCCTTACTTTGTACAATGGTATGTTTGTAGATTAGTATATGTGTGGACTGTGTCTTACATATAGTCTACACCTCTTACCTGTTATACCTGTTTAGAAAATTATTGTTAACACTACCTGACAATTTCTACATGCACTCCCAGATTTCATGCTTGTAGACAAGTATATATGTGACCTGTGTTGTACCTATAGTCTACACCTCTTACATATTATAGCTGTGGAGAAAATCTTTGTTAGCACTACCTGACACATTATACGCATACTCCCAGATTCAATGCTGCTGTTATACACATACCTAACAATCTGTTATTGCACACATTCTGGTCAAAGCATGACAGGATGCAGGTGTTAATGTGACATATATTGAGAATTGCTGTCATACACTTTGGGTGAGATGCTACAATGACAGGTTTGTGTCCATATACATTCTCTTTTTATGTTCAGGTCTGACTATCCATTATATGTCAGTATAAGCTGCCTACATTTCTTGGATCATCACACTGATATGTCAAGGGAACAGGTTACTGGGCAGCAGATCTGGGCCATTTATGTGGACATGCTGGACAGATCAGAACAGTTGAGGGGCATGACTATGCATACAGCTTACTACCTGAACATTCTGCCACAGTCTGTACAGTTGATGGTTATGATTATGCTTGCAGCGTACTATCTGAACATTCTAGCACTGTCTGTTCAGTTGGGTCTAATTATGTATACAGCTTTCTATCTGAACATTCTCTCAAATTCTGTACAGTTGTGGGGTATGATTATGCCTACAACTTACTACCACTCCCGGGATTCAAACCCCTGCTGTGTTTGGTAAAACTATTACAGCTGATATCACAGTACACTGTGCTATCTGGGAATTGGTGTGAAGCTATTCAATGGTTTCTGTCTAAGTCTCCCTCTGTTGTTATATATGACTGACCTACTGGGACTTCCAACATTGTTGTACTAACCTTCCTACACATTTTACCTGCATTCAACAGTATGGGTAACACTGCTTAATACAACAGTACTATTTATAGAATGCAACACTACAACAACATATGTAAGCAGGATGTACACAAGCACTCCAGGGGTTATACTTCTATTCACAAGATATTACACCTTTATTTCCATGCAACTTATATGACAGTTTTCCTGCCATATTGTCTAGTTTATTCAGTACATCTCATACACAATACATTTTTACACTGGTACAACACATTCCAGAACTGTTATATTTATTTGTTATGACAGTACATGCAGGAATGTTACTAACCTGCCTCACGACACAGCCTTTGCAGCCTAGCAGCATGGGCTTGCTGGTTCACAGCCCACTCATCTGCAGCTGTCAGAGAAATACAATGATATTTAGCCATTACCTATCCATAGTATACACAAGCTAGGCAATCATTATCTACATAGTAGACTGGATACTTACTTAGTGCTGGGGCATCGGCCATCTGCCTTGCTTTTTGGATCCACTGGTCCAAGAGATCACCCCTCTGCCACTTCAGGTCAGTATGGTGATGCCTGACCTGCTCACCAGTCTGGAGGATACCAGTGTCACTGGTGAGATCACGGGCGAGACTGTCCCAGACCTCCACTTTATACTGAGAGCCCTGGTACTGGCCCTACAGTAGTCTCTCCTCATGGTGTTTTACCAGGAGCCATACCATGAATCTGGACTCCTGGGTGCCCCAGCGCTGTTCTCTAAATTGAGTGCCATCCCCAACTCCAGCCATTCTGCCTACAGTAGGAAGCTGCGACCAGTTATGGGAATTATTGGTGCCTGTGGGGTTTAAATACGCCCAATTTCACGCACTTTCCCATGATTGGATGGTTTGAAAAGGCTAAGCTATGGGCACACCTGCTTACCTAATGTTGGCACTGCTTGAAGGGGCATACCACTGGGCAGATTCAGCCTACACATTGCTTACCCCAACTTAGCTGAGCTGTGCAATGCTTAGCATTGCTTAATATTTAATTTGCATTATATTTTCCTTTTGGCATTGATTTATTATTTGTTACATGTTATATATGTGTCTGGTTTCCGTGATTTATGTGTACATACACTGTATGGGTTCCTGGGGACTTCAACACTTTATTACAATAACACTTCACATCTGGCCTTACTGCAGTACTCCAGTTCACATATTTATGGGTTATAAAACATCACACTATACATAGATTCCTTTCACATGTTCAGTTTGATTTTCCTATGGTGAGGATTTGTTTGTTGAAACCTCAATCTTATGTACTGCTGTGATGGCTTAGTGGTTAACGACTGTGACTGTAGTGTACAACATTTTGGGTTCAAGCCTTGCAGAGGCTGTTTATTTTGTTGATGGGCAGAACACGGGCCATTGGATACAGAGTGGTTAAGGCACTTTAAAGCAGTTGTAAGTGGGTTTGCGTGGAACTAAGCAGTACTTACTTCTGGTTATAGTTTCTTACACTCAGTTAGCTTCTACTTTGCTTGATCTGTGTAGGCAATGCTTACCCCCATGCAAATGCACTTAAACATGCTTACTAGTGCTTACATATGCTTACTACTGCTTATTTGTGCTTAAACCTGCTTACTAGTGCCTTATTCATTATGACACTGACACTTCACATGTGCATTTCCTTCAGTACTCCAGTTCATAAATATATGTTTTTTAGTGGGGTTTGCCACAAAAATATTGGTTATAATGTGCTTTGCCATGTAAAATAGACTGCTGCAGTAAGACTCGAACCAGGAATGCCTGCTCTACCCACTGCACTATTGCTGTGCTGCTCTATTTGCATATATCTTCCTTGTTATCCTCTTCAGCCTTTTAAGCTGCTATAACTGTACCTAAGCAATGGGCACACCCGCACACCTACAGTTATCTGTACTCGGATTTTAAAAAAATAAATAAAAGGATTTATTTTTTCATTTATATATACTGTTGCTGTTGTACACATGGGGGACTGTTGGTGGGGATATGAGGACACCTATGAGTGATCTCACTCATTTCTTAACACCTTCTGCTATTCTACATTGCAGGGGAATGTTTATTCTGAGAGCTCTGCTCTCAGACATGCCCCCTGCACTTGTACACACTCCGTGTAAGCCTAGGAACTCAGGCAATGCGCCTTGTCATTATGCATGGTGCACTGCCGTCCTGCTCCTAAACGTGCGTTTTCGTGCAGGACTAAGCTAGTCCTGCACGGAAGTTTAGTAAATCTGGGGGAGTGGCTAAAACAAAAAATAGTAACAGCGTAGATTAAGATAAAATAAAATACTTTCAGAATTTTTTCTTTGATTTTTTTTTTTTTGCATTTGTGTTTTTCACTTGTTTGTATGTGAAAATGAATGGGTCCATAACATACGGTTTCTTAGTAAAGTGTTAAATAAATAGATAAATGAAAATCCTTCAAGATGTGGGGGGGAATTTAACAAAGCCTACATGGTCTCATTTTGCGTGTAGGTATCGTGCCATGCTGCTTACACAAAAGTAAGCAGGTTTTAGATTCAATAAACACAGCTGGGAGGTGAGCAAGCATGCGCCAACACAGAATTATCTGTGGCATTCAAATCATCTCATAAGAAGGTGAATTCCATGCAAATAAGTCAGGTAAAGTGATCTAGCAAGCAGATAGGCAGCTCTGCAGACCCTGTGTCAGAGTCCGCAATGTACATGGAAAAAGTCCATGTACAGGAATGCAGACAGACAAAGGGGCTGTAGAAATCTAGGAAGATGGACAGAAATGGCATAGCACATACAGATATGAGTGAAACTATCCACCATGTGTCTGAAAAAATAAGAGAAATAAGTTAAAAAGTAATTTTTTTTAATAATCTGTGCATGTTTGCATGGCATGCCGCAGTGCACAAACATGCCTCATTTAAAAAAAATATATAAAAAATCGACAAACCAAAGTAATATTATGTGACAGAAATGTATTACAGGACCCTCTGTGGAGTATCTGCAATGGTGTATTGGTGCTGTTGCTAACATTGTAGGGCTTTGAACCATGTTGTTTCCAGGATCTGAGCATGGATTCCTATGCAAATGAGGTGGAGTTACTGAATATCACAAATGAGTATCCGTATTCGTATATTCCCTCCATGTAGGCACAGAACTGTCTTGGTGTCCACAGAAGAGGTAGATGACATCAAGGGAGGGTGTGCCTAATAATTTCTAAGCTGATTTGAGCTTAGCTGTGCTTGTTTGCATAGTGCGCTGCCATACTGAGCTTGGAAGTCTGAGGGGGGGTGTATACCAAGTGCTACATTTTGCGTACTACGGGGCGTGCATTTCCATATGTTTGCATGGCTCAACACAGTACTGAGTGTATCTAAATGTTAATAGGTTCATAGGTTCATAGGCAGGTACTAGGCTATTGGCCCAAGGGCCTATATAAGCCTAGCCAAAAGGTACCCTGGCTTTCAGCACCCAAGAAAATTATTTTCCTGTGCCACTGTCGAGCAGAGCCACAGAAGTGATCCCTGGGGTGAATTTCCTATCTTCCATCCAGTCATCAAGATTTTTCTTGAAGAGTGCTAATGAGGAGCTTTGTTTGATATAGATAGGTAGTTTGTTCCAGAGTATGGGAAGTCTCTGGGACAGGAATCTATCCCTCCAGCATGTTCTGTTTATTGTGGTGACAGGGTTTAGGTCCCTAGAGCATATAGTCCATAGGGATTGAGATTTCTTTAAGTGGAGCATGTCTAAAAGCTCTGGGTTTGACATAGCTTTGTGTGTTAGGCAGAGATCGCCTCTGAGTTGGCGATATGCAATGGAGTAAAGCTGCAGTTTTTTGAGATGGTCTGCGTAGGGCATCTGTTTGAGGCCGGTAATCCTCTTTGTGAGGTATTTCTGTGGCCTTTCCAGTTGTTGTAGATGTCTTGTGAGGTACATACCAAAAGGGGCATTGTACTCTATAATGGGTCTAATGAGTGACAAGTAGAGGGGAACAATGACCTCTTTTTTCCTGGATGAGAAACCTTTTGTGATGAGGTGTGCCATGTAGAAGGATTTCTTGACCACTGTGGTGATGTGATTATCAAAGGAGAGACAACTGTCCACCTGTGTCCCAAAGTCTCTTATCACACATTCAGTGTTAAGTAGACTACTGCCTATGTGGTAGTTCATGGGTACAGAGTTTTTACCAAAAGGGATGACAATGCACTTTTTGGCATTGAGCTTGAGGCCATGGCTTTGACACCAGGCATCTGTCTTAGCAAGGCCCTTTTGCAGGATGTCCACATCTTTTGGAGTTTTGATTATGGCTCCTAGTTTGCAGTCATCTGCGAACTTCATTAGCCAAAGACCTTCTGTGTTAGCCTGTACTTCAGACAAGTAGATACCAAACAGGAGAGGACCCAGGACTGAACCCTGTGGTACTCCACATGTCACTGGTCTGAAGTTGGATTTGGAGTCTGCTACTTTCACAGTGTGGGTTCTGTCAGTGAGCCAGCTGGCAACCCATCTTGTGACATAGGGATTTATACCTAGTTTAGTGAGTTTATCTATAATTCCAGAGTGGAGGATGGTGTGGAAAGCCTTGGCGAGATCTAGATAGGCTGTGTGAACAACCTTACCCTCATCTATGGCTTTGGTGACTGCTTCAAAGAAGTCTATCAGGTTTAGGAGACATGATCTGCCTTTTACAAACCTGAACTGGGTGGGGTCCTGAGTTTGGAGATTACCAATGTCATTGTTTATAAGTTCCATGATGATACGTTCCATAGCCTTGCAGACCAGGCTCGTTAGGCTAATGAGGTGGTAGTTTCTGGGGTTTGTGGTGGCTCCCCCTTTGTGGAGTGGGATAACCGTCACTGTGCACCATTCATTGGGCACATAGCCTGAGGTGAGGCTATGATTGAACATGGTACGTAGGTGGGGTGCCAGTTCGTTCTGTAGTTCATTTAGAACACAGCCTGGGATGTTGTCAGGTCCCATGGATGCTGTGTTCTTGGCTTTTGATAGTGGGTTTTTTACATGTTCAGCCATGATCACAGGAACTTTGCATTCTTCTGGTATAGAGATGGGCCCTTTAGGGGATGACAGGGGGTAAAGTTAGCACTGAACCTATCTGCCAGGATGTTGGCAATATCGGTTGGTTCTGTATATTTAGTGCCATTGTGCTGTAACTCAGAGCAGATCTGAGTGTTGCCATTGAGATTCTTGACATAGCTATAGAATGCTTTGTGGTTGTCTTTAGAGTCAGTGGTGATTTTGTTTTCATAACTAGCTTTGGAGGATTTTATGAGGGATCTCAGCTTCTTACTGAGGCTGACCAGGAGGTTTCTCCAATCATGGGATTTTACTCTTTTTTGCAATAGTTTCTTTCTTCTGTTGTATAGTTTGTTTATGGCAGGGGACCACCAGATTGGCTTCCTTTTTTTGGAGGATAGCATCTTGGTTCTGTTAGGGATTGCATGATCCATGCACTCGTGCAAGTGCTTGTAAAGTGCATTTGTCTAGGATTCAGCAGTCATATCTCTATTGTCCGGCAGCATTGGTGTCGTGAAGTTTGCCACTTCTGTCTTAAGAAGCATGAAGTTGGCTTTGGAGAATTTTTTACTGTGGTTTCCCTAATGGGGGATGGGGGAGGGATGTGGATATCTAGGGTGATTAACTTGTGGTCGGATCTGACCAACGAAGAATTGACCTCTGGTGTGGAGCACCGGTTGCCCATGATGGTAATAACCAGGTCTAGGATATTGCTGCCTCTGGTGGGGGTGTGGATAAGTTGATCCAAGGCACTGGAATTTATGAATTCCAGAAAACATTGAGCACAAGAGTTGGTCCATGAGTAGTTTTCCCAATTAATGGTAGGGTAGTTGAAATCTCCCATTATTAGGGTGTTAGGTTGTACGCTAATATTTTCCAGTGTATCAAGAAATGAGGAGTGGAAATCCTGGGGCATGGTGGGGGATCTGTAGCAAGCTACAATTTGTATTGCGGTCTTGTCCAGAGTTAGTTGCACTTGGATAATCTCGGATGCATTATGCTGAGCAACTAGCCTGGAGGTGTGGATATCCTTAATGAATATGGACACGCCTCCACCTTTAGTGTTTTGGTCCAGGTTAGGTGGCCGAAAGGTGTAGTATGAATTATAGCCTGGTAACGTAGGGGTACTCTCTGGAGCCTTGAACCAGGTCTCTGTCACTGCACAGATGTCGATGTTCTCCATTTTAAGGAGTGCCTTGAGTGGGTGCATTTTGAGGTTTAGACTTCTAGCATTGAGTAGCAATACCCTCAGATTCTAATGACATATTAATTAGTTTTTATCCCTGTTTAACTTAAACTAGGGCCATTAAATGATGTTAATGATATACTAGGCAGGTGCAATCCATCATAGGTAGCCAATCACACACTCAGCACCTACAGCAGAGCACTATAAAGTATGCATACACCCTACAATCTGATTTGTCCCCCATACTCTGCACCATTGGACTACAGACATGGGAATTTTAACTGAAAGAATGCTAGGGCCTGCTGCAGGTCTGCTACATCTGTATGTGCTAGATGCTGAAGTCAGTGCTGTGGCTACTGCTGGCAATTGACCTAGGCAGACAAGGCACCACCCAGTGAGGAGAGCTGAATCTATGTCAACCACAAGGGGTACCACTTCTTCAGCTGCCAGGTTGTCTGCAATTCCCAGTGCATTATCATGAATGTGTGTGTTTGCAGCCCTGGTAGTTATCATAACTCCCATATCTGGCATGCATCACAGCTGTACCAGATGCGTGCTAGGGGGGACATCCCACATGGCCATTTTCTGGGGGATGCTGGCTATGCACTGGAACCATGGGAGATGATACCCATCAGAAATACACACATACACCGAAGAATACCATAATGAGGCACACGCATAAACTAGAAAAACCACAGAGTGTGTGTTTGGGCTTCTGAAATCACACTTCCAGTGCCTCAGTATACCTGGTGGAGCCCTGCAGTACTCTCCAGCCACATGTGCACAGATATTCACAATATTATGTGCCATGCTACATAATATGATTCTGCAGAAACAGCTTCAGTAGGATCAGCAAATTGAAGGGATACACAGCCCCACACCATTGCCTAGGTCATCACAGCCACACTCACAGGAGGACTCAGAGGAGGAACCCCCCACAATGATGTCCCTGTAGGCAGATGCAGGCATAACCAGTATGCCCTTGCTTTGGCTAAGAGACAAAGCATAGCACATGCACTGACAACCTAGGGCTCTAGGGACAGACACCTTACTCCAACGCATATTCATATATTAAAAATGATGCCAAGTAATCCACACAACCTGTACCTAATCATGTTTTGACTGTGTACTGCCTGCATCAGACAGAGTCAGCCCTAAACTGCAGTTCTGTCAACTTCTGCATTCGCAAGGTAAGTCACTCGCCTACACAGCACTTGTAAGGAGTACTATAATATGGTATTGTATATATGGACTTGCTGCATGTATGCAAAGGAACACAGTGAGTTATTTGGAGAGATGTAAAATCCACATGGGACTACAGATACACAGTCCAATAGCATATGTTACATAATATTCACTAGGCCTCATGACTGGAATATTCACTATAGAAGTCAAGGGAAATGTTAAACAGTGGAGTTACATGATATTTGCACTACTGTCTATACCAGCAGATCATGTGCTGTTCTTCCCCCACCCCCAACACATCAGTGTTCCCATACAAATGCTGTAACAGTAAGTCAGCAATGGTATATCAGTAAACCAGGCAATCTCAGGGCTGTGACATAGAACCCTATCACACAGTGTATGTCTCACATAACACAGGGATATCAACGTACATATGTATGCTGTTGATTGTAAAATGAAGAACACATCTCTGCCTGGCAGCCTGTGTGGCTCAGTGGGCTAGGGTTGTTAGTCTGGGTAATGGTGTTGAGGGTTTGAATCAGAAACTATGCACAGCTTTTGCATGTGATGTATTAGGATGCTGGTGTTTCCATAGACTGTCATACCTCTCAGTCTGTTAGTGCAAGAAGTCTGGACCAAGACAGGAATAATTGGGGGACAAAGGCCCGAAAATAGAGACAGACAGCACAGATTGTTCTGATTAACCTAGAAAGTGCTAGTATGAAATCGAGTTTCATTATTGAAGAATATCTGAAGGATATAAAGTCTGACACTCAAATGTTTGCCTGTAGTTAGTATTACTCAGTAACTTCAATATACAATAATTTACCAGACCATCATAAATGTATGAGAAACACACCAGAAATATGAGGCAAAATTCTGGACATTCATGTGAAAATCTGTACAGTTGAGAGGTATGCAGACTATCAGTCTGTGTGTGGAGTAACAGTATGAACCTTAGCCACATATTAAGTACAGCAGACAGCTGGGGAATGCAGTGGACAATTTGAGGGAAATGCAGTATTCTAGGAGCAGGTACAACTGGCAATGTCTACAACACACAAAGTCCTGGCGTACAGGTAGGCCTGGCCTGGAGTCACCTTGTAAGTACTGATAGTCCCACTGGACATGCCCCTACACTTAGATAAAATTAGCATAGTTCTGTTGCCTCATCATTAAAATAACCTACAATGTGTAAATATGTCTGTACATTCAGACATATACGTATGCAACAGGGAGGGTTGCCTAATGGTTAAGGTGTTTGCCTTACAAACACAAGGTACAGGGTTTGACAGGGGAGGGATGATTGGGCAGGCTAAATGGCTCACAGGGGCAGTTAGTCTAGTACTAATCTATGAACCTATAAAAGAGAGAATTTTAAACAAATAAAATGGGTTCCCCCATATACTAGGGTGGGGGTAAGCCACAAAAAAATGCTAGCTAGGCTTGTAAATGCCCTCGGGCAGATAGCCTAGTATGAACCTATGAACCTATGAACCTATGAACATAGCCATTTGTCCCTATCTTTCTCTCACATGATTAGTATATCTATCGCTATGCACTGTCAAATAGATATACACCAATATATATATAACTGTATATATTACAATGACACATATATCTGCATAGCACATATACATATCATACATGCACACAGCTACATTTACAGAGACATCCCTGTTATAGACAGATATATGTGTGGATGCATATATCATCCCACACACCCTATTAATGGTGAGTAAATCTGCACTCACACATCCATACAGTTGCTCAAAGGAACCAAACTAAGGGTGCAACAGCACATAATCCACACACCTACAAACCCCCTGTGCCTGCTGGATGTCACCGTGTAGACAGACACAGGTGAGCAGATGATGTAATGTATAATGTTATCAACACACACATGGACAGGGCACAATGTTCATGGCCACAGGTCTGCCTATCTAACTGGAATCAGCCACATATGGCCATACTGGTAACTGTACACACATACCAAGGATAATAGTTATATTACTGATAGTACACTACATGCAGATAACAGTATGAAGCAATATCATTCTGCAGGCCGCACACGCTGTGCAACACAAGCCTAATTTGTATAATCCACAAGTACTGTGCCTGCAATCACATATACAACAGATGTAACCTGTGGCATGTGCAATAAGTACTGTGAGCTATAGTGTATAAGACTAGACAGGTATGGGTTCTAATGTTACTCCAGCCAACTTGGTGTGTGTGTGTGTGTGTGTGTGTGTGTGTGTGTGTGTGTGTGTGTGTGTGTGTGTGTGTGTGTGTGTGTGTGTGTGTGTGTGTGTGTATGTGTGTGTATATCACCCTACAACATAAAGGACATGACCTCAGGGGCTATCCACCTGCAATGGTTATGCACTTTCTGGCCCTGTAACTAGCTGCTGGCTTCCAAACTGCCCTCTTCTACAAGGTCTGATGATGTCATCCACCTTAAGACTGCCAGCTGACAGTCTAACATCAGACAAAAGCCATGGTGTGTGCCATAAGTACTGTGAGCTATAGTCTATAAGACTAGATAGGTAGTGATTCTAATCTCATGCCACCCAACTTGGTAAGTGTGTATATCCATATGGCATATGAATGATAACTTTTGTAACTTAGACATAAGTAGGGTTTAGTATTATTTTATTTGTAGTGGGTGATGTGGCTCCCCCAAATGACTGACCACAACAAGGGCTGCTGATATCAACAAGCATTATATGTTCTAAACTGATAGTACTAGCAAGCATGAGTTGTGTTGCATGCATCGGGTACTGTGATCTGTAGTTTGAACCAATACATAGGTAAGTGTTCTACTCTACATACAGCCAACTTGCACTATGTGTGTGCCTTGGTGTGTCCTGTATACAGTGAGTGGAATGGTACTACTCTGAATGTGGCCATGTTTGTGTGTGAGGCTGTTACAGCATTTTATAACACATTACGGAGCCATAGGACATGTGAACTTAACTAGCATAATGGCCATACAGCCCTCACAATCAGGGACATCAGTACAGGATCAGCACATATTGCCCCAGTCCCAGAGGGACCCAGGTAGATGCCATGTGTTGAGATGATGGTCACCCAGGCAATCATACAAATGGCATGTGCTGAGGTGCACTGAAGGGCTCTGTGAGCCATTAGGCAGGGTTCTGTTTCAAGGGTGTGTTTAAGTCTGCTAGACAAATATCCCTCACAAGCATGTAGTACTAATGTCACATAGTAGGGTAATGTCCTTCCAGTGATTCATCCATCAACTATGCTTCCTACAGATAGGCAGCATATGCACTCTAGCAGGGTCACACCTTGCCTTGTATGCAAGGCACAGATCACCTCTGAGTAGTCTATATGCCACATGTAGCAATGACACTCATTGTAGACAATCAGCAGTGAGCACATACTGAAGATGTGAAATGACCATGTGAGGGACCATACTGTTGTGTGCAAGTGCCAGTACAGCTTGGTAGGGTAAGTCAAAAAATGGCCATTGCTCTCAGATATTGGAAGAGTATGTGGAGGTTATGAATATACCACCTACTGGTGACTGTGGCCTCAGCTATGCCATATGATTCCTGCCGTACCATTGTAGAGACATGGTGATCTGAGGCACATTAGGTGTAAACCTGTTTGGCCTGGTCTGTGTGCCCACGTTTCACCCTTGAGTATGTACATCACATGCTGTGACTGATGTGCTGCTAACTGGGGACAATGTTGTACTGTCCACACACCACACACAGTTGACCCATTACACATGAAGTATGAACACACAATACTATACCCTTTGACAGTCACTGTTAGGATGTGGGGATGCATTCACTGTTGTATCACCTATACTGACAGGTTTTAGGTGTAAATCTCACACTGTCACTGCTATACTGAATGTGGCAGTCAGCACACCTATCATTGTGTGCAATGGCACCCTTTCCATGTCACCACACAGGCATATCATACAACTGTAGCAGCCACACAGGTGCCATGGTACACCAATACACAGTGTAGATAACATATCCTATGGAGTCCATGTCATGACCGTACAAATGTATTCTGTCTCCTAAATGCTTTGAAGGGGATGTGTATGTCTCCATACAGGGAGGTGTCAGATCCTATTGAGTACCTCCTACATTGCCATGACAGGAGCAACACGTCTCACATGTTCTACAACATCAACATGGTATACATAGTACATACTGGGGAGACTGCTATGTAGCCAGACACTACACCCTACATGATACAAGCCACCCATGCATGTAAAGCATACATCTGCTGTGACACACATCATGTGCAGGTTACACAATGGGTTGCAGAACACAACAGCATAAGTGATGTTGGTCAACTGTCTGAACTGGATACGGGATGTTTGTAGATGGGTAAACTCCATCATCACAGATTATAGATGTGTAAGTTCCAAAAATCCAGGTGACATGTATCAACCATATCAGACTTTATCACAAATAATGAATGCATGAGTACGCTGACTGCCACCATTGTCCTTGTTAGACTGCTACACACATATGAACCTATTGAGCAATGCACATATACCGCAGTACCTTGCTGAAGTCATATTTATGCTGTGCTGCCATGCCATCCTGTGCCACTTTATTGCTGCTGTGTGTCCACAGGTTATTCCCTCAGAGTCCTGGAACAGAAACATACACAGGTCCATGACACACCTGTCATTGTATAACAATATTGACAGTACACCATCATACAACATAAGGTACACAAATATATGTTGCATACTCATGACACATGCCTGCATACAGTATCTGTTGGTGACCACTACAAGTGACATGGAAAAATAACACTGCACTGCACAAGTACATGTCAAGTAATATAGTCTCCTTGTGCATCAGACACATGACATCATTTCCCAGCATCGATAGAAAGGATGACAGGGATGTGGCACAGTTATCATCACTTGCATAGGGTGTTGTGTGGTGGTGCTGGAGGCAAGGCTGGCCCAAACAATTGACAGCATGTGTGTGAGTCAGAAAGGGGTATGGGATAGATGGACCATGGAGACACATCATGTGTGTCTGTAGGTGACCTGTATGTGACAGTGGTGTGAGTGTGTGTGTACACAGACAAGCTCAGTGCTAGCCCTACACATGTGTATGTTGGACAGCTGTGGACCATACATGGTACAGTTGACAGTTCACCATCTCCAGCCCTGAACACTGGAACTGGCTCTGCCAGGATTTGCATTGACACCACCAAGCCCAATGTCAGATGTACTGCTAGTACCTGATGGTGAGTCCTGCCTGCTGGGACTGCATCCCCCACAGGACCACCCAGGACCATGAGCCCATAGCCTGCCATGTCGTGATGTGGACAGCACACTTCCCTCTGCAGCACTGGATGTACTGATACTACAGGAGCGTGACTGTACATGACCAAGTGGACTCTCAGCAGATGGTGTTTCTGGCCTACGTCTACAGGTCCAATGCCCAACTCCAACCAGACATTTCAGCACAGACAATGTGCGTTCCAAGACAGACACTGTCTCAGCCCACCGTCTGTCCACTGCATCAGTGTACTGATCAAGGGTTCCCCAGTGCGGTGGTGGCAGTCACAAATGTCAGACTGTGCTGCATCTATAACCCCCAGCATACGTCTTGTGTTCTGTTCAGAACATGCCTGTGCCTCCATGATAGCCCAAAACATGTGCCAATTGACCCATAATGTGACACCTACAACAGCTGGTAGATGGACAGCAGTCCTACAAGCACCCCTGTCAGTCCACCTGTGTGGGATCTCGCCAGCTTTCTGGCTATGGCCAGTGTCTGCACTCACTGGAGCCATAGTTACCAAACTTTCCTGTGCAATTTCTCCACCCTCTGACTGTCCAATATCTGTGGCCTGTGGGGACTGAGTATGTCTGGACATACTGACTGTCTGCAGTGACAATATGGGCAGAAGAGGGATGTCAACCTCTGTGACAGGATCAGCCCCCGACAACCCCACCTGTGCCTCATTGTAGTCACCATCATCATCAGAGTCTAAAGAGATATCAACCTCACGTTGTGTAGAAGAGAGACTCCAAGTCCCCGGTCACCTGTGAAAACCAAGACAAAAGCAGTACATTACTACCTGTACTATTATGTATGGAACATCCACTAAGAGTCATAATAATGAGGATCAACAACTGAACTAAAAATGAAAATACCAGGCAGTTGCCAACAGTCCGTGCCATTTTTCATCTGGTTGCAGCTGCCTGGTATTTTCATTTTTAGTTTAGCTGTTTGGTTTTTCGTTTGTTAGGATCAACAACTGCATTATCAGTCTCACATCTTCTAATCTCTGCTTTCATGTGCAACAGACTTCCTCACAGCAAAATACGTATTCACCTCAAGGCCTGTATAACAAGCACATCAGGTAAGTCAAGTGAAACTTGACCAGTTTAATTTACCTTTTAGTTATTCAACATGAAACTATACTTGATAAACCAACAAATAAAACCCAGTACACCTATCTTAACTAATATATACAAATACAGGTTTCAGTGCCTAAGGTATGTACCATCAACCTTCCAATTTTTAAAAGGCATGTCAGATTAATTACCTGATGTAAAGCAGGAGGCTTATTCACTCTTAACTATAACTGCAAAAGTGTTTCTGTTTGTTCAGCTACACTCTTGTGATTACCCACTCCAAGAACCTTAGGTAAATGTTCCAGAATGAAACATGCAAACATTCTACTCTGGTTGCATTACATACTTAAGTGTACATAGGGCATTATTCTGGCCCTTAACTTTAATAGCATATATATTTTCCATAACAAAACAGTATCAAGCTTACCAGGAGCAGGGCCACAGCCTTGGAAAACACCTGATGGACCTGTAAAATGTTGAGGGTGAGGTAATGTCAGTACCACTGCATATTGCAGCACAGCAAGGTAATATGTGCGTATATCTTACTTGTACAGTAGCTACTGTGTTACTTGACGTATTGGTGACATTCTGTGTATGAGTGTACAATGGAGCTTAAACCCCCACCCCCAAGCAGATAGAACTGACACCCACATAAAAGAATGTACATCCTGATACAATTACTGCTACAGTATTACTATGGTGATCACAGCATGCTCCTCTCCTGTGGACACTGTGGCACCCACCTCCACAATGTATGGTATGATGGATGCCTAGGAGCTGTCATGTGTTCTTAGGTTCACCAGGAATTCCACAGCAGCTGAGAATGGTTCTGCTGCAGGCCCTCCACCAGTGATGGCACAATCCCTGGCTACATCAACTGCCCTTTGTCATGCAGCACTCACCATATCTGTTGCACGATGTCAAACCTGCTCATATGTCCTGTCCTGGTGGCCACTGGCATTCACATCCTGGACAAAGTCCTCCCACAATGCAGCCCGCTGTTCCCTGTTATGCCTCCCCCTGGACAGCAGGATGTGATGATGCTGCCTTAGCTCTTTGAGTATTATTTCATTCTCTGCATCTGAGAAGGAGGCATGTCATCTACGGTAGGTTATTCCTGAAAAACAACACAAGGTGAACACATTACAGGATCAGATACATGAACATCCACTATGTACTGATACAGCAAGGACAAAGTGGCCAGCACAATCCACTGCTTGCGCACACATGTCATACCCCACAGTGTGACAACATACTATGTGTGTGGATACAACTGAGATAGTATCAATATGAGGTATTTCCTTGCTTGACATGAAAGATTCTCCTTTATGATCATACACACAACACTCCAGTCTATTGTTGTGTGTCCCCCAAAGGCCAACCACTCAATAATATGTCATAAGACCAGTGCCAGACAAATAGCAGTATGCAATTACAACCATTATAAAGGGACAGTCCAACAACACCAGTGTGTCACAATGACAAAAGACAATGAAACTGTGAAGTATTGTATATCCCCTGTAGATGTAAGACAGCAGGATATCAATTGCATGTCATTATCAGAGGTCTAGGACAGAGTTGCTGCTGTAATCCCTATTCCCCATACCTCTATCCTCCCATTTGAATCCTGTTATACACAAAAAAAAATTACATACCTGGTGGAGTGCAGTACTCCTTTGTTGAAATGTAAAGTCTCATACAGAATGTTTTCCCATAGCCTGCTGCTTACATTTTTAACATGCTTCTCATTAGCAGGTAATTGCCTGTAAACCAATCTGTGGCTATGATATGTTAAATGCAGCCAAAACAGTTGAATTGAGCTGTCATTAGCAAATGACATGCAAATACTGTGCAATATGTAAGGTCTTCATGTAGACCAGTGCCCCTTTCTTATCTGTTGAGATGGACATTGCTGGGGAGAAAAGACTACATCATTGCAGAGGGTAGGTTTGTAGCAGAAACCTTTACATAGAGTTGTGTGTACCACAGGCTGCAGCTGCTGCGTATGTTCACTTTTGAGAACAACAAGCTGTAGGTGTATCTGTGTCAGCTGTCAGCCTTGTTGTAGAGGCACCAATTAAGGCATGTGTTTAAGGTACATATGTTAGACAACTGTGTCAATAACAGAGTACTAGGTGACAAATAGTAATGCTATACAGATATGTGAAGTGTGTCTCTACCTGCAGGCCTGTGACTTCCAGCACTGAAAAGCAGTTATTTAATTTTCAATGCTTTGTGTGGATAAACAGTGCATGAGTCATTCATTAATTGCTGTCTTCACAATAATGTAATTGAAATGCAACACAACACTGGATTTGAACCCAGGACTGTGTGTGGGAAAATGTACTATATGCAAGGAATTTAACAGACTGAGCTACTGAGTAACTACTACAGCAAGTGCATTTGCAAGATATATGTGCACACATACAGGCTGTGACAAATCATTTCTTCATTCACCAGTATATACATGGCTTTATTTGGATGTATTTCTGCACCAGAGTCCCAGCTAAACATGTATTTTGCCATTAATGCCTTAGCAGGTGACTTTCTACATGTTGCTGATGAAAGGACACATTTATCTATTATCACAGGCCTCAGTTACATCCATTATCATGTTTTTGGCTGTCTAGTGGTGTCCTATTTCACCAGAGTCCAAGGTACACTCCCATTTTTTCCATTACTTTTTATTCCAGGTTGCGCAGTGCAGAGCAAGGCACAGCTCCATTGAAACACACCTAATGACTGCAATTGGCAATTACTATGTTTTTTTTTAAACCACCTGCTTTACGCAAGAGTTGTGTGGTATGGCAGGTTAATGCAGTGTGCTGTAGGTGTGATGGGCTCGAGTTTGAAACATGGCAGAGGTTTTTATTTTGTACGTGTCTTACAATGTTGCAAACACATATAGTTATAGCTCTATTCAGCTGAGCTTAGCGAAGCTACCCTAAAAATATAAAGAAAAGAAAAAAGGGAGATAGGAATGTGGTGAAATGGAGGAAAGCAGGAGGAAAAATATAGTGAAAGGCAGGGATGGATATGTATGAAGAGTGTAGGAAAGAACCATAGTTATCCATTTCTTGTACAGCAACAACTATGCACTTTGACTGAATTTGTAGATGAATTTGGACTTTCAAACCCCAGAGAGAGGGGTAAGGACAACGTAACTGTGTTGTCAACAAAATTGGACGAAATTATATGTATATATATATATATCCATTGGACACATGTGCAAAATGGAGAGCTACATATGAGATGAATTTTATTTATGGGACAGGTGTCCATTTTTGTTTTAAGGTGAGAGTGGAAGGTTGGGGAAAGGACATAGGGACATTTGGGGAGGTACGTTGGGTAGGTAAGGATGCATTTGAAAATAGACAAGACAGCAGACAGAGGTGATGTGTGACACATGAAGGGATGAACAAGACACATGAAGGGATGAACAACTTGGATAGGGGGTATTGTGGAATTCAGGTCCCATGTGCCTCCAGACAACAGCAGCATGACTCACATCCACAAACATGGGACTGTTGGCACTGCTCCTTCACTACCCTGGGGGTGGCAGTGCTGGAGGCTGGGTACAGGGGTGAGGCTGCCCCACCAGGTTGGCCAGCATGTCCTCAATCTGGTGCAGGCAGTGGTCATAGCCACTGTGGACTATCCTGCACACCACGATTGGCAGCTCAGCCCAGATAACAACTCCCCCTCTGTCACTGCTCCCAGAGGGGGCCAGCCCTGTCCCATGGGGCAGCACTACCTGATGGGCAAAGGGGTCACCACCAGTCTGGGTCCCACGCGTGCTGAGACCCGGTGCCATGGCTGGTTAAGGCAAGGTAGGTTCAGCTGGAATCAGCCTATCTTGATGTGCTGTGGTACAAGGAGATGGGGTGTTGAGAAGGAGATACGGCCCTATAGGACAGAGCAATTAAAATCACTGGGTGATATCTTGGTGCTATGGCTAACAATAACTAAACTATATTAGTTGGGGCGGAGCCTGAATGGCCAACTGTTAGCAGCATTATTTTGAGCTCCTTAAACTACACCAAATTACAGGAAATTAAACTATCTAATTCCTTAGAAAACAGAATAAAACTGTTACTAAACTACTAATCTAAAGATATATTAACTTTGAGGACTTTATTTAGAAATTTTCAAAATTGTCAAAATATTTTGGAGGAAAAAACAGCATTGTGGAGATGAGTAATACAAAGAATTCTGACTCACAACTGAAGAAGGATATACAACAGATGTCTTCCACTCTTCAAGATCTCTCATTAAAGATGGACAAGTTTACAGATAAACTTGAAAGTCTCAAGGAGAACTGTCAAAATTAAACTGACATCTTAAAAGAGATTCTTCAAAAACAACAATCCAGATTAATAGATATTGAAACATCACTTACTGACATTGATGGAAGGCTCAAGGAAAAAGAGAACCAGGTTGAATTTCTCACCCAACAAAATAATTGGTTAACCAACAAATTAGACAACCTAGAAAACAGAGAAAGAAGAACTAATATTAGGATTATTGGTCTTCCTGGAAAAGCTGAGGATGAGAATATAATTTTATTCTTAAATACTTGGCTCCCAGAATTACTTGATTTAAAGGAAGGCTTATCTAATGGTATTGAAAGAGCCCACATAGCAATAGGGAAATGATTGCCATCATCAGCTTCTGCTTCACCCAGGTCCATAATTGTTAAATTCTTATCATTTCTGGACAAAGATCTTATTCTCAAGTCAGCTTGGAGGAAGAGCCCACTAACCGATATGAGCAGCACCAGATAAGATCTGATAATGACTATTCATCAAGAGTACTATAGGAAAGGAAGAAAGCCTGGCCATTATTAAGGCTTTTAAAACAAAATAAAATAAAAACCCATCTCATATATCAAGTTAAAATCAGGATTTATTTCTCAAATGACTTCAAAACTTTCAACACTATAGATGAAACCATTTCCTTCATCAGAAACAACAAAATAATCAACATTCCTGAATATATGGACTGGTCAAGTTCCTCCACATTAAAGAGATCTCCTGAGAAAAATAACTGCTCAGAAGTTGGAAAAAAGAAACAGAAAACTGAATTTAAAAGCTATGCTACATCCAAATCACGCTAAGTATCAACTAAAACATGACTTTTAATCACCTGAACAAAATGAAAAAATATGTAGTCTTTTATGTATTTTTACTTTTAATTCACTACATGATTTTACTGCTAACCTGCTTTACATATATAGTATTTCATAATCTTTAGGTATCTGATTTTCTAACATACATTAATGGGGGACAAGTTCTGTTCAAGTTGTGGAAAATACAGTATTTTTTTTGTCTTCTCACATAGTAGTGTTTTAAAGTAAATTAATATTTTTATTGGTTGTAGTACTCACTAGCTTACTTGGGTTTTGTATCTTCATTGATACAGGACACAGTTTCTTCAAGGGAAACGTCTTCATTTTCCTATGTAACTTTTTTTTTCTTTTTTCTTTCATGTTTAAAATATCCTCACACTCCTTTTCTACATCTCGAGTGCATATACACACTCGAGCTTCCCTTTCATAGCTTTTGACAAGCAACGCTGTTATATGTTTACAAAAATATTCCATTCTTTTACATTTATGTAATAGTTGGGCCAATTATGGCTTTGCGTCATTTTATTATGATGTATTCCCTTTCCTGCTGATTATGTGCTGTTTTCTGTGTTGCTTTTGTTGGAAGTGGAGTCTGGTGGAATGGAGCACAAAGGAAGGAATGTTTTGAGGAATAACCAGAAGAAAGAAAGTTGTATAGTTCGGACATTGTCCTTTTTTGCCTGAATAAGTACAAGTATTTATATAGTTGACAGCCTGAATGATGTGAGAAGTACAGTTAGATACCCCTCATGGGGGCCATGTAATTGTAAGAAAGGTCTGGCTTTGGCTATCTGTTGTTTCTCCCTACAAAAGAAAGGAATGCTCCAGACACAGACACTGGTCGTTCGTGTCACAGGAAGTTGGGAACTGTTCAAAAGTTAAATTTTCTGAAAAGGCTGTTTGAAACAGTTAGTGATTTCTAAAATTGAAAGCTTGTCTGAAGGTTACCTACTGGTTCCCTTCTTGCTTGCGAAGTGCCACTGTCTGTGATGTGACTCATAGACTAGTGAGGGAAGGTCTATCATTTATAGGACCTGGATGGCCTGTGCATTGCCAAGGCTTGTAGCTTAGAGTGAACACAATCACTGTGCTGTGTGCAGGCATTTGGGAGACTTGGACTTAATTGTGTTCCATTTTCCCTGTTGCTGTTGTACTGCAGTCTTGATTTCTTTTCAGTTGGATTTAGCAGTCAAAAGTATGAAGACATTGTTTTGTTTTGTGCATACTCTCTGTGACTTGTCCCTCTCCAAAAAATGTCTTGATGGGAAGGTGGGAACCGTGTTTGAAATAAAGGGGGTGGAGGATATGTGCAACACTGGGGAGGGTGGTGGGCAGAGACAGGATCTTTTGTTGTGGAGACTTTGTCAAACTGAACTTGGCTTTTTGGTGCAGTTTCAGTGGATTTATCCATTTGAGAGGTGGCATTGAATTTGTTGTTTTGACTCCCATGTCTAGCTTCCCCTTTTGGTTGTGGAGACTTCATGAAGTGATAAGAATCTGTCCCACAGTTACGTAGCTATGCACATACGTGATTTGTTAGAAGTTCTTCTTAAAGGGGAAATACAATTTTAACACATTTAGTTATAAGGGTTAGTTTTAATATCAATACAGGTTTTCCTAGGATCGTCCTCCTTTATCTATTTGAATTAGTTGAAGGACTCTTTCTGTATATATTTAGTTTGATGACATGTACATTATTTAATTTAAAAAGAAGTTCTCTGAAATACACTATTAATACATATTTATTTAACGTGTGGTAGCAGATCTCAAGTTTCAGAGATAACTTTAATGCTATCCACTTCGATGCTCTAGTGCACTTAATACACTTCCTGCTTTTTGTTTTGGTTTGTGCACATAGACCATTTTAGTAGGGATCATAACAATTTGCTATTTTTTTATAATCTGATGTAACTAAATATAATCTCAATGTATCTCATTAGATAACAAAATGCCTAGAAGGCAGCCTATACAATCAGGGTTAGTGACACACTTTCCTTAAAAAGATTCATAAAGCTGCTTCAATAGCTCTTTGTTGGAACCACTATTATTTGACTATACTTTATTAAAAGTAAAACTGGTCTCAAAGGTTTTTGACAAATAATTAACTTTAATATATAGTTGCATATGCATAGCTATATGACTTGATACAGAAGGACATTGTGACTGTGAAAGACAAAAAAGTCTTGACTTTACTGTGCATACCCATATATTTAAAGATGAACATAGACTGCCTAATTGGAAAAAAAGCACTCATACAGGTAGACATGATATTACAAACATCACCTATCTCACTCACTGATACTAAAGTATTACTAGTGTCATTAATGACACCAGTTAGATCAATCCTATTGGTGAGAAATGAGACTGACAAGATGATTAGAAATACACCTGATAATTATTGTTATAATGACCATATGTATATGGTAATTTATGATAGTACTACATTTTACAATCATTTTGGTGCACATTACAATCACGTAAAACCTGAGACCAAATCCAATGGCATTTAAATGGTAAATAGTACTTTTGTACTATGTCACTTTATAAACAATAAATACTTGTAATTTTGTGAAAATATGTATGTCCGAGTATTTTTTGCAGACCATAATATTCTGCTTTTCAAATAACTGTGTAAATAAGTTATGTATTAAAAAATAATCAGTTAATAGTTACTATACCAAGAATGAAATGTCTAACTAATCTCATTTGCCTGAAATAATCTTTATCTTTAAATACTACACATATAAGACATGTCCCAATAACATATTGTAATTGTCTAATTAATGTATTTAAACTATTTTTGAGCATATACTACTATGACACTAAGAGCAATTTAAATATGCTAAATGGCAATAATAATGCCTTTCTTTCGATATTATTACATCAATTCTACTTAATCAGATAGTTTAATATCTTGCCTATATCATATAGATGCTTATTTTTCATCATTCATCAAACTAAGAATAGATAACTAATTATTATATGTTGTTATAAATTTCCATATGAATCTGATTATTACATAGGTTTTTTCCACTGACTATATGTTAATATCCTAAAGTAAAAATAAGCTGAAAGAATGACACACTCTGATATAAAGGTGTTATCCAGTATGAACTCTGTATCTGCATTTTAGTATTAATAGTCATTCAATCTGCCATCAAAACTGAATGGACTGCTAAAAAAAAAGAGAAAAAAAAGGAAAGCCAGAAATTATTGAAGCTTATTAATGATTATTGTATACTCCCATGTTCTTAAGGAAGTAACTTAAAATGAAATGGGCCTACTTGAAAAGCTTTCCTGAAATATGAAATGTTATTAAGTGAACAAGAAATATATTAAAATATAATATATAACATCTTCAAATTAATATTTATAAAATTGATTTGACAAAGGCTCATTTGTTTTATTAATCCATAACAAATTTATACTGACATTTAGTTAGTAATCTTTAATCTAATGATTAGATGTCATGTCATTTTTAATCGGCTATATATGTATTTACCTGTCTCGATTCAATATTATTTAGGTAGGATTACACATAGTTATGTTATTGTAAAAAGGTTTATTCACACAAACTCTTCTTCACATTTTCACACAAGGAAAATGGGATAAAAATTACCTTCTTCTATTATTAACTCTAATTTGATTAATTTATTCATTTTTTCTTCTCCTGATTTCATATTGGAGCTCAAGCTCACTTTGTTAGATTCATTCTTTGGTTTGATGGATAATCTGATAGAGCTAATTACATCTATCAGATTAGGGGTGAATTTCACTCCATGTTTGAAATTGGGTTTTATGATTAATTAATTTCTTATGAAATATGTATTTAAATATAATTTCTTTTTTTTCTATTATTAGTCTGTCCTAAGATAAACTATCACTACCAAATTAACATAGAAAGAATATACACATTACCAATATCACTATCTATAACTATTAATTATAACATCTTCAAATTAATATTTATAAAATTGATTCGACAAAGGCTCATTTGTTTTATTAGTCCATAACAAATTTATACTGACATTTAGTTAGTAATCTTTAATCTAATGATTAGATGTCATTTTTAATCAGCTATATGTGTATTTACCTGTCTCGATTCAATATTATTTAGGTAGGATCTGTTGTTATAAACTTCCATATGAACATGGGAGTATACAATAATCATTAATAAGCTTCAATAATTTCTGGCTTTCCTTTTTTTTAGAATAAATATTAATCAACTCGCCATAGCCCATCAAATTCTCAATCAACCTGACAAAACACCTATACTATGTACCCTTATGCACCCCTACCACAACCTAAAATCCCTAAGGTCCGCACACAAACTTCTTGTAAATATTGACAAAGCAAACAACAAGGCTGGTGATTCCCTTTTTTCCAACACTGTGGGAAAACAGTGGAACCTACTACCCTTTGAACTTTCAACTATTCCCTCAAAAGCTCTTTTTAAAAAGAGACTTAAGCTCCACCTCAAATCACAATGGATGTGCCCCTGCACTAATCCTGACTAACTCTAGCTCTTGCCACCAAGCTAAAAACCCATATCTTATAACCCAAAATCTACCTCTTATTTACATCCGCTGATCTATTTCTCCTTTCCTACTTTTTCAAAAAAAAAAAATACATTATGCTAATAATCGTTCTGAATGTCATTTGTAACAGTATCTTTGTCACAAATTCTTTTTCTCTTTTTGTTGTAACTACTGTATTTTTTACAATCTATAACCTTGACAACAGTTATAATGCTTTTTGTTTTATGTTTCTACTTTCATGTTATTTTCATGTTATTTTCCTGATTGTTAAATTAATCTCAAACTTTGGAGCTTATCTCCCTGGGCCTCTACTGAAAATGGACATATATCCAGCTAGACTAGTCCAGTCAACAAATGTAAAATAAATAAATAAAAAAATTAATGATATCTTACAACTTTCAGTCCTTATTAACTTCACTATTAAACCTCATTCAATTGCAGCATACTAAATGGAATTAACATTACTATCTTTAAATGTTAAGGGGTTGAATAATCCAAGGAGAAGAGCCAATCTTATAAAATACTTAAAAATCAATAAGATACAAGTAATATTTTTACAAGAATCCCATTTTAAGGTTAATGATAAATTCATGTGGGATTCCAAGGAATATACAATATTATCACACTCACCTTACAAGAAAAAAAAAGCGGTACCATTATATTATGGGGAAAAAAAGTATTACTATGCCTCAAATTATATTTAAACATGAAGATAAGGAAGGATTACTATCAATAGTAATAATAAAATATAATAATAGAATTTGGACCCTAGCTAATATTTATTGGTTTCCAGGTATAGGAATGGCAACAGTGAGGAAACATATAAATCTAATCAATACAGTTCAAAAAGGGGTCCTTATCCTGGGTGGAGATTTTAATTGCCTTATAGATAATTCTGAGACCACAAATAGCAGACCTATTCATTTATCACCATTAGGAAAAGCATTTAAAACCTGTATGAATAACTTAAATCTGATCGACATCTTTATCTATAAAGAAAATACTTCTTTAACATATTCACATAGAGATTATAGATATAATACTCAAACTAGAATTGACAAACTTTATATATCCCAAGATTTAAACTTGAAAGGAATTAATTTTACAATTTTATCATGTCCCATTTCGAATCA
Source organism: Protopterus annectens (assembly GCF_019279795.1). NCBI lineage: Eukaryota > Metazoa > Chordata > Ceratodontiformes > Protopteridae > Protopterus > Protopterus annectens. Next base: position 269,309,615 of record NC_056731.1, read on the forward strand.
CAATTCCCTTATTCTTAAAATAGAATCTGACTTTAAAATCTCAACCCAATAACTAGAATTCCTGCCTATATTATTAATTTAAAGCAATTCAAGCCATGGCTGCATTCAGAAATAAATTATTTCCTAGAAACTAACTTTTTAGAAGATACAAATAAATAATTTTATGGGATACATTAAAGGCTTTCTTATTTGGCAAAATTATTACATGGTACAAAACCAAAACCAAAGAATGGAAATCAGAAATGCAAAATATACAAAAAACAATTAATTGATATAAACATAAATGATTGTATTGATGCATCTGCAAAGAAAAAAGAAATAGATCTACTAAATAAAAAATATAATGAAATATTAACACATAAGACCAATTTAGCCTTAGAAAGATTGAAAATTAACTCATTCTCGATATCTCCTAAGCACCTACATAGCTTATCAAGTAAACACAGCAAAAATAATAAAGATCCTGGAATAGATGGAATCATAAATGAAATACACAAACTATTACCAACTCCTGCCTTAACTTAATTATACAATGCTCTAAATATAATCCATTCTCAACATTTGGTTCCTCCCTCTTGGAGATATTCTCTAATTATTCTTATTCTAAAGGGAAAAAACTCTTCTTTGTGTAGTTCATATAGACCAATTTCACTTCTAAACAATGATTGTAAAATATTTACATCCATTTTAGCAAATAGGATCAATAAATCTTTAAAACATATTATATATGAAGATAAAACAGGCTTCATTTACAACAGACAAACACATGACAACATCTAAAGGATTCTCACTCTCATAGATGTTATTAATAGAGATAATCAAGAGGATCTTTTAATTGCCCTTGATATCGAAAAAGCGTTTGACACTTTACACTGGAATTTTCTTTTTAAATCACTAGACATTTTTGATTTCCCCTCTCAATTTATACATCTGGTAAAATGTTTATATAGTAACAATCTTGCTTATGTAAAACTTGGTCCATTTACTTCAGAAGCCATTAATATTACCAAAGGAACTAAACAGGGATGTCTTTTGTCTCCCATTTTATTTGCCTTAGCCATTGAAATATTTGCAATTACTATTTGGCAATCCCCAAAAATAGCTGGTATTAAAATACATGAACAATTCAACTCTAAAATCATGCTCTTTGCAGATGACATTCTTCTAACTCTGGTAATTTCAGAAGAATCGTTCAAAGAATTAAATTTACTAACTACTAAATTGTATCTTAATTCGGGTTTAAAAATAAGTAATAAAAATCTATACATATGATATTAAATAGAAAACATAATACACATTTTAACTCAAATCATATAGTTGGCACATTGGTATCATCCATAAACTATTTAGGAGTAACCGTATGTGAGAACATAAATAAAACTATAACCATAAATTACACACATACTTTATCTACTATAAAAACACTAATAGAAAAATAGAACAAACTGTTTTTAAATTTTGAAGGCAGACTACAATTAATAAAGATGACTCTGCTGCCAAAAATAAATCATATTGTCCAATCCACTCCTATGCTACTGAGTAAAATGATATTAAATGACTTTAACAAAATCGTATTAAATTTCTTATGGTATCCAAAAAGCATTTTATCATCACATCAGTCCCTGGGAACAAGGGGGAATAAACGTTCCGGATCTTGATTCTTATATTAAATCTTCCATTCTCAAATTAGCCATTAATTGGTCAGATCCTAACTTCTCATCTGCATGGAAATCTCTTCATACAATCATTTTTAAATGAAAACAAACTAGCTAGTAATCTATTAGTAGACAATCAAAATGTTAATCTATGGTACATGACTGGCATTAATTTGCAATATAATATTGCAAAACCTACCAAATTAAATATAATAAATCATACTTATAGCAATATTAGATCATTTATAAACTCAAACCTAGATGTAAAACTTTAGTGGGATCTATTAACTCCCTTCAGGATGTATAAAAATTTTACCTACAGAATTCATAAAAATGCTTTTCAGGACTGGGATTCAAAACATTTCATCTGTTGGCAACATTGTATAAAAGATTTAACAGTATTACAGCCCAATGAAATAAAAAAAATATTTATAATATCTCAGATTCTGATTGGATTATTTTACATAGTATTCTTTCTCATGCTCAAGATCTTTGTAGAATAATAAATAACTCCTCATTTAAAACTAAACCTAAGTTGATTCTTCATATGCAAAACCTGATATACAATAATCAGAACTGGTCAAATTGAATCGCTAATCTTTACAAAATTATAATAAACTATAAAGCTTTTCCCAAACGAAAATTTTGGAATATATTGATAAAGGTCAGATTTTAAATTTGTCTCCAGAAATCAAATCCAGTCTACTATTCTCTGTGAAATTAACTTCCAATCTCCAAATGTGGAAAATCTTTATGTGGAAATTCTTACACAAAGCTTTTTATACTCCCAATAAAGTTGCTAAAATACAATCATCTGCCACTGTTTGTTGGAGATGTTCTATGGAGTGTTCAGCTGACTGGGAACACATTATTTATGGTTTCAATAAAATTAATAAATACTGGGCTGACATAGGCAAATTTTGTCAAGCTCTATTTTCAGATTCATTCACCTTATCAAAATCCCTAATTTTATTAAATGTAGATGTCATGACTTCTATGATGAGAAACAATTTTATCTCCTCTTGACTATTTTAGCAGTGGCAAGAAAATGTTTAACTAGAAAATGGAAATCACCTGCACCACCCACCTTTTAAGAGTTTATTTTATTGCTGGATGAATCAGCTTTCATTGAAACAAAAGTCAAGGAAACAAGAATTCACCACAGGAAATGGACTGATAATCCTTGGATCAATGTTTTTGGTTTAATAGAAACTCTTAAAACAAATCATTCACTATAAATTTGATTGAATGTTGCTTATATATGTTGAATGTATATTGGTAAATTAACAGTTTTATTATTTATTTCTTGTAAAATATTCTTCATATCAGGCCAAATGTAAATATTGTATACAGTTATCTACTTAAAAGTTACATTAGAATGTTTGTAATATTAATATGTGTTTAAATTTAATAAAAGATTTTTGAATAAAAAAATAAAATATATTAGTTAGGAAAAGGTGAATACATCTCATCCTGCATACAAGTGTCTTGTCAAGTGATGGACAGATGAGGGGCCTTGTTTACCACAGGCAAAATTCTGTGAGAGTCCCAGCTTGATTATTGAGATAAGAAAAAGTCACATGAAAATAACAAGAAAGGGCAATTAAAACACTTTATGCCATTAATTTTCAGGTTGTTAAATATTAGTAGTCATTCCTTTTCAAAGCAAATGTAACAGGTCAGTAGGTTTTAGAGGGTCTTTAAAAGTTGGAAAGCCAAAAAATGTGAATAAGTTATGGTGGTAGTCTGAAATATATACAATTTGCCAAAAAGGTAACTTGTAGAATGGACAAAAGCCATTAGAGATGATTGAAAATCAGCTTATTGAATGAGCCAGCTTTTTTACTCTGTGAGATCATGGTACAGTGGGGATCCAAGAATTTTCCCTTTCCCCACTGTAGTGTCATCTTTGAATTGGTATATATAATTAGCAGGGAGTGTTGGGGTGCAGGGGGATTCCTCCCTCAATAAAAAACTTTTTTTTATTTTACTTTTCAATAGGCTGCTGACTGGTTGTGTTTGATCAGTTGGCATTGAGGATTTTGCTTTTTTAATATGTGGATATACATCCATATACATTTTCATATACATACACACATACATACAGAAATGTAGATATATTAATAAAGTCATGCACTGCCAGCTATAAAATCTATTAAATTCAAAATATTTATTCCAAAGTTTTAAATTAAAACAGGAAACCACAAATTGTGAACATAGTCATCCTAACAAACAATTTCACCAACCACAAACTTTTATGTAGTAAAAGCAATGAGTTATAACAAAACTGATTTGTGCAAAATTTACATACATCAAGGGTGTGATAAAAAAGTAGTAAGTGATTTTTTCAACCCAGAGTTAATAGCTTATTTCTGAAAATGGAAAATGTTGGTGATTCATAATACTGTAACGACTCCCTATTGTAATTATAAGACCCACAGTTACAACCAATGAAACTAGAGAACAGTGAATACCAGAAATCATTGTTCTCCTTCAATGTTGCTTTTTGCAGGGAGGCAAGCCCCTATACCCCAAATAACCACACTACTTAAATATACTAGCTCCAAAATTGCCACACCTAAGAGAAAAGTGATTACTTAGTGACAAATTGATCTCAGCTTATAGTACATGCAAGCTTGATTTTCATGCATGCAGTATCTCTGTTATGACAGCAAACTTTACATAGGAATGGCTTTAAGCATAGGTGAACTAGGCAACCAGCTAGGGTGCCACACTTGTAAGGAAACTTTACCTTTTATTTATTTCTTAGACTATTTTTTTGCTCTAATAATTAAATTAATAAAGCACTACTACTAGAAGAAAATGTGGCCATGAAACACCAGGCAATCCAGTAGGGTGCTTCAGATGACATGATATTCAAGTCACGTCAGTCATGTTAAGTTTAAACATTGTTAAGTCATGGGAGTAGAGACCTAGTCACAAAGTCAAATGCAGCCATGAAGGCACACTTAAAGAGAATTTTTTAGATGGGATAATATCAGGGACATTCTGCAGAATTCTGTATAGCGTTTGAGGAATGACACAATGTGTTAAGTGCTATTGCTATTTTTAAAATAACACTGTCAGTAATCAAGCAGATACTTTCTGACAATATTTATGGCTTTGTGATTTGTGTTTGTAATTGAGATGAGAGGAATGTCACAGACAAATAAGTACTATTATTTTTACAGTATTGCTGGCAGTGATTAGTCAGATATTTTTTGGCAATATTCCTGGCTTTTTGGTTTGTGTGGATAATTGAAAGAAATGGTGTAGTAACCCACGCCTGGGTGTGGGTAATGCTGGATTTACCCATGGTTGGTGTGGTTTGGTCATGAGGGTGAAGCCCGAGTGGCCAAACAAAGCCAAACTGTGGGTAAATCCAGCATTACCCACACCCAGAAGTGGGTTATTGCTATTATACAATGACATTATTTCAGAAAAAAAATAATTGCTTTTCTTAAATAATGGCATTGTATAATGCCTCCTTGCTGCCCTTCCTCAGCTGTCTGGTATTCTGCGGCAGTTCTGATGTACTGCACATGTGCATGCCTATGCAGTACATCAGAGCTGTGGGCAAAAGCAACGGAGAAAGCAAGAACTCCGTTGCTTTTTAAAACCTGTTTCGCTATGTTAAATGAGTTTAACATAGCGAGACAGCTTTAAAAAAAGCAACGGGGAATCTCCGTTGCTTTTTAAAACCTGTTTCGCTATGTTAAACTCGTTTAACATAGCGGGACAGTGTGAAGCAACGGAGATGTTGCATTCTCCGTTGATGTAAAAAAAAGAGTTATAGTAATGGAAAAAGTCCGGGCAACTGGACCTTTTTCCATTACTATAACTCTGATTTACAACGTGTACGCTGACCAGTCAGCGTGCACGTTTTTGAATATTTAATGGGGGGTTGTTGTATAATAATATTTTTACACTGTTGCTAGCAATGATCAACCAGATATTTTTGTCAATACATCTGGCTTTGCGATTTGTGTGGATTGTTGAGGTGAGATGAATGTTATTATCATTTTTAGGGTAATGCTGTCAATATTTCTCTGGTGCTATGTGTGGAATGACTTGACTGAAATACTTTAACGTGGCTATTTGTTTGTTTGTGTGGACTTTGTAGGTTACAGTGAACTGGCGTTTGGTCATCTTGAAGCATTAGAAGTTGTTTACAACATATTTCTTACTTGAAATAAAAAGTAGGATTGAGTTTCTTTTCCCTGTGGATGGTTTCTGTTTTGGCCATCATTGGATAAAAGGACAGGGAAATAAAGCTCTAAAATGCACTTAAAAAACATGGCTTGATGTTATTTCCACTGCAGTTATTAAAGTGTAGTGTTTTTCATTTAGGATGTTCTGAAAGGACTGAAAAAAAATTAAAGCTATAATTCTCAATTGCACAGCTTTTTGCAGAATGTCCAGATTTTTGCCTCATATTTTTGGTCTGTTTTTCATAAAATTGTGTTTTTCTAGCAAATTATTGGCATGTTATTAAAGATTAAAGGCAGAAAATAATGATAGACATTTGAGTTTCAGACTTCATACCCTTCAGAAAACTCATGCTGATGCAAAGTCTATCATTCTATCAACTTACTATTTTTTTAAGAACAATATTTAACAATTTTTCCTAGTTCTGGACCTTTGCCCCCCCCCCCCATTATTTATGGCTGTCCAGATTTCTTGATCTAAGAGGCTGAGAGGTATGCTGAAGAGTAAGACTAATCCCCAGATTCACTAATCCTCGGTGTAAGACTTAATAAGTCTTACTCGGAGGCTGCAGTTGAACAGTTTGACATCAGCGTGCCATGAATATTCATGAGAGCATGCTGACTCAACCGTAACTCTTACACGGACTGAGTAGGAAAGCAGGGGGCATGTCCGACTGCCAAGCAGTCTAAATGTGCACGCCCCTGCAAGGTTTTAAAAATCATAATGTCAACACACAAGAGCGAGTTCGCTCAAATGTACTTGCACCCAACACCACACTCCCTGACACTGTAAACCCCCATCACACTTATATAAAGTAAATAATTATATATATATGTATTTTTTTAAATCCACGATATAGCTGCCCGTATTTGCGCGTGTGCGCGTGGGTGTGCCCATTGCTTAGCTAGAGTTAGCAATTCTGACATGGAAGAGCATAAGAAAGCATGTTTATGCAAATCATACCAAATTGCAATAGCATAATGGTAGAGCATATACACAAAGAGAAGGCATTCACGGTTCAAGTCCCACCACTCCCCTTCTTATTTATGTTTTAAATCAGTATTTGAAATAATGCCAGACATATATGATTAAAATGTTATTAAAAGCAGTGACACGGCCAATGTATCAGTGAACAAACTAAATATTTTTAAAGGACCCAGATATATAATAGCCTGCTGTTAAGCAACGCTTTACCCAGCTAAACAGAGCTGCCCATAGTTTAATAGCACTTTACCCAGCTAAACAGAGTTGCCCATAGTTTAATAGCGCTTTACCCAGCGCAATAGAGTTGCCCAAAGTTTAAAAGCGCTTTACCCAGCGCAATGTGTTTGCACGGACATGCACGCCGCGCCAACCAGGGCACCATAGGGCACCGTGGAGCAACGTAGAGCTAAGTTGCTTAAACGCAGACACACCCCCTAGCCTGTCTAGACAGTATTAAAATAAAAGAATGACAAGGTTCGAACCCAGGACCATGTGCATCATAATCAAAGTACAGAACCACTAAGCCATGACAACATAGGAGAAGCAGCCACTATTAACATTCATAAACTTACGAATGGTAGTTTAACCATTACTAAGCAGGTCTGCAGTCAGCCGAGAATTTTACAAAATGGCCAATCACAAAAAAGTGTGGGAAATGTGTCATATTTAAGCCCCATAGGCGTGAATACTCACCATAAATGATTGTAGCTCACATTTCCAGTCAGAATGGCAGGTGCAGGAGAGGGTTCACTCTTCCGAGCACAACGTTGGGGCATTGAGGAGTCCAAATACATGGTTTGGCTCCTTGTCCACCGTCACGAGTCAGGACTCCTGCAGGGCCAGTTCCAAGGGACAGAGTAATGGAGTACAATGCAGATGCTTGGAACCGGTTAGCTCATGACCTCAAAAGTGCCACAGGCATTCCTCGGACTGGTGAGCAGGTCTGTCACCACCATGCAGACCTGAAGAGATGAAAGCAGGACCGCCTGAACCAGTGGATACAGGAGGCCCCTGGGATGCAGCATGCTCCACAACTGAGTATGTAGCCATGGAATGCAGTATGTAAGAATTGATAATGGAGTATGTATAACAGATAGGTATGTCTCAATATCCCTTCATTTACTTTACAGCTGCAGGTGACCGTGCTACGAATCAGCAAGCCTATGCTGATAGGCTGCTAAGGCTGTGCCACCAGGCAGGTTAGTGATTATTCTACATGTATTGTTATATAAAATATGGGAGAGAGCATGAAAGAAAGTGTTGTAGTCCAATAAAATAGCCATAGAATTGCCTGAATAAGTCCTCTGCATGTACTGTCAGGTAAAAACGTCAGAGAGGCAGAAAAAGAGTATAGTAACCCATTAAGAAAGGTAACATATGTCTGGAATAATATTTCTGCAGGCACTGTCATGTAACATAAGTGAGTGAGCCTGAAAAAAGATTGTTCTAACCTATTAATAAAGGTATAATATGTCTTGAACATGTCTGCCATAAACACCGATAAAACAAATAAAGGAGTGAGCCTGTGGAAAAGTGTGCAATGTCATTAATAAAGGTCTAAAACCCAGAGTGTGTCTGCGTCACAGAGTCTGAAATGTTGTTGTACCCTTGCATTATACAAACAGTACTTTTTGAAAATGTGCTGGCAACCCAGAGTTATGCAGTCCCATATAAAGTGGGTGATGGAAGTGCTAGTAGCTGTGAAACATATATACAGTCCACAATAGTCAGTTACTGGCTGGCATGAATAAGTAAACCTGGCACACATGTAGCATGTAATTATTCACCAGAAATGTGAGTGTGTCTCAAGAAATGCAGGGTTCTGTACAAATCAAAGTGAAAATTTCATGTGCGAACATCCCAGATATGTAGATAAAGAAATATAAATGCAAACAAGAAATATGTAGCAGTAACATCTGCATCCTGGACAGTTAGTATGTCAGATATAGGTCAGGCATATATTGAATTAGCCAAACCCATGACACAACCTAATGTATGGTGGCAAGTGTAATAATACAGGTAGGGGATATACACTTGCAGTCACTGGGAATGTAATGTAGACTAAAAGGTCATTATAAGATGTTAACTGAGGTTTTTTTCTACACCCTATCGTATGTGCATAAACCATGCAATGCTACACCTACCAAACATCCCTGCATGCTGTTGGAATATTCACTGTCGTTCAATATATGCATATGTTATGCTTGCTGTTCAACTGTTGGAACCTTGGTGTGTTGGGTTAATGGGAATATTACTGCATGTTGTTACAACTAATCTGGAATGCTGTTGTTTATGTTGTAATTAAATGCACCTAATCACAGAATGTATGGGAAGGCCGGTCCCAGCGGACCCACCTGTCCCTCCTCAGTTGGTGAGTGCACCTGGCACCAGTGGCTCTGGTGCCCAGCCCGGGCTCCCCTCCTCCGTTGGTCCTGTGACACCTTTGGGTGGAAGCGCTGCAGGGGATGGGGTTCGTCCCCCCTGTGCAAGCGTGGGCAGAGGAGGACCACCTGTCATCCTTGCTAGGGTCCGGGCTGTGGTGCATAGGGATATCCAGCGTTCAGTCACTGATCCCCTACTCCAGCTCGAGGCGAGAGTGGCACGTCTCTCGGGTGAGCCTTCCTATCCTACACAGCCCTTAGCACAGCCACCCTTGGGGCTATGAAGGTGCAGTGGTGACTGCCCATGGGTGCACTTCTCAGTTCCACTTACCATCTGTGAGTTCATGGGCTTGCGATTTCCAAACATCCTTCCCCGTCAATTGTGTTCACCCACCCCATGTGTCAAACTCCACCCCTGTATGCGTCTTGTTTGTCTTGTCTGTTTACCTCCCCAACCTACCTCCCCAAACATACCTACTTCCTCTACCTCACATTCCACTCTCACCTAAAAAAAAAATTTAAAAAAAGGGCAATCTGTTCCCACAAAAAAATTACGCCCCATCCGTAGCTGCCCAATTCGCACACATGTCCACTGGACATGTAAACTGGTAATTTTAATTGGCAGTACAACATATTTTGTTGTCCTCACCTCTCTCTCAGGGGTGGAAGGTTTCAAATTTCACACCAAATTTCAAACATATGCACAGCTGTTGCTGGTAAAGAAATGGGCAGCAATGGACCTTCCCTACACCCATCCTGCACATCCTGAGCTGGTTTCCCTACTATCTTTCCCTATTTGTGCCCCCTTTTTCACCACTTTCCTATCTCCCCATTTTCTTTTCTTTAAAATAAATTAGTGTGGGGGTTAGCGGGAGTAAGCACTTTTAAGCAGTAGTTAGCTGGGGTGCGCGAGTGTGAGCTTGTGTGCGCTTAGTTAAGCATTGCTAAGCGTCGCGCAAACCCACTTACAACTGCTTAATAGTGCCTTAGTCACTCTGTATGACAAGGCCCTTGTACTGCTCAGCAGCAAAATAAAATACCCTTGTCAGTCTCAAACCCGAGACCTTGGACTCACCAGTCCACATGAAGTACCACTACACCACAGCAGATATACATTAACTTAGTGCTGAAAGCAATATATCATGCATTACCATGAGTGAATGTAAAGGGAAAATAGGAATGGCATAACACAAATCTTGTTCTGTGGGCCTTAACCAGCAGGTGTTGTGGAATTGCATGACATGACTGTGAAAAGAGAATCAGCCATGCTGGTAGGGAATAATGTTACAGTAGCACCTTACAAACCCCACACAGTATCAGAGCAGGATAAACACTGGCATATTTGCATAGGTCACAGGCCAGACCTCCCAACAGTGACTGCTCTACAGTGATGACCCTGATTTGTAAACAAATGTTAGCTGTGCCCCTCTGACTCCCTGTGAAATGTTCCAACAGTAGGCAGAAAGGTGGGGTGTCTCACTTAATGACAAATGTCAATAAGTCAGAGTATACACTGCTTGCACGTCAGAAAAGGTGTAGTAATACATATGCCCTGAATCCCCAAAGTCTGAACTGAAAAATGTCTGAAATATATCACAGGTGTATCCCAGTTATATGTACCTTTCCCTGAGGCTGTTCAAATATATATGTGAGAGTATCTGAGGCCTGGAAGAGTCAGAAACACACAGGCAAATCAGTTTGTCTGCTGTTACACACTCTGCAAATAGCTGTAGAATGAATCCCACAAGCATGCCCTTATGTAGAAGTACAACACAGAAATATCAAAGGATGTAGTCATGTACTGCTAGCAACCACCTGTGACAATGCCATTGTTCAGGTGCTGAAAAGACTGCTATGGTGCACAGTCAAAGAATACTAGGCTGACCTCTGTTTACCATCTGGATATGTCCACAGGTGGGAGCTACTCAGACAGACTACTAGCCTTTATAGACTTACAGGTACACAGAAACTTTGCATGTTCAGTAAGATAAACATCACACGATAATAAATAATGCACTCTGCACTTCTGCACCCCTACCCAAAGGTACTATATACCCGTGTAGTCAGGTACAACCAAGGGTGTAGGTAGGCATACACAGTAGTGAAATATGTCCAGTTGTCCTGAGCAGACTGTGCTAATGTCAACACAAACAAACCACAAACTGTTCAGAAATGAGTAATGTACTAATGACAGTGTAGCAGTTCACAAACAGTGCATGTGCCTGATATTCATAATTGGTAGTACAACACACTTAGTTGTCCTCACCCCTTTCTCAGGGGTGGAAGGATTCAAATATCCCTCCTAATGTATTGTATATGCACAGCTGTTGCTGGTAAAGAAATGGGCAGCTATGGACCCTCTCCACACCCATCCTGTACATCCTGAGCTGGTTTCCCTACTGTCTTCGCCTCTTTGTGCACCCTTTATCACCACATTCCTATCTCCCCATTTACTTTTCTGTCAAAGAAATGAGTGCAGGGGTTAGTGGGAGTGAGCACTTGTAAACAGTAGTAAGCGGGTTTGCACCAGTGTGCACATGTGTGCGCTTAGCTTAGCATTGCTAAGATATGATAAGCTAAGCCAAGCTTGGCTTAGTATTGCTAAAATAAAATAAGCTAAGCTAAGCTTAGCTTAGCATCGCTAAGCATCTCGCAAACCCACTTACAACTGCTTAAAAGTGCCTTAGTCACTCTGTATGACAAGACCCTTGTACTGCTTAGCAGCAAAATAAAAAACCTTGTCAGTCTCGAACCTGGGACTCACCAGTCTGCATGAAGTACCACTACACCACAGCAGATATACACTAACTTGGTGCTGAAAGAAGTATAACATGCATTACAATGAGTGAATGTAAAGGGAAAATAGGAAAGCTATAGGAACACATTGCAATAACTACTGTTGTATGCCAGTTAATTCTCTAATTCGAAAAGAAAGTACATACTCCCATGTATCCAGTGTTAGCATTAGGAGGTGTGAGTAAACCTACACACTGAGAAGAGTGTACTGGAAGAAGCAACAGTCAGGTTTCAGTACAACATGCATTTCACTGGCTACAACCCAGCTTCAGATATGAGACATATACCAACGTTCTGATTGAGACAAGTGTCCACAGCAAACAAGCATGGTCCCCACCTTGCAAAACTGAAAGGGCTACGCCTACCTAACCTATCATTTTATAGCAGTGTCCTGAAATCACAGTGAGAACTGCAATTACCCCACAACAGGCTGCATGCAATTACTAAATGGTGGGCACCAATTGGTGCAGAGGCCATCACATGCACATGTGCAGATACCTAAAAAAGCAGCCTGTATCTGCTGTCCACACATGCAATAATATCATTGTAACAACTGGGGGAGAGAGAGAGAGAGCACGAGCAAGAGAGACAGACAGAGACAGACATACACAAACAGGCCAAAGGAGACAGACACTGAAAACAAACAGCAACACACAGAGGAAACAAAACCAAAAAAAATAAATAAATAAATAAAAAAATAAATAAAAAAACAACACCTACAACAGACAGAGGTGAGGAATACAAAGATAAGGTATGTAACAGATATGTATTTGGTGACATCCGAAAGATGTGTCTGAAGGGCACTCTACATACTGTGAATCATCCATATGTGGCAACATCTATATGTACATTCACATTTGCATAGGGCAAGGGACATACTGCAACTGTTAGTGAAGGCTGGACATAAGTATGTTGTTGAAGGCTGCTATGTGCACATATGTAAGTAGGTTGTAGTGTGTGGCATTGCAGAAAGCAAGCAGTGCCGGTATATGTCATGTGGTGTTAAACGCTGTGGGACTGAGCTACAGGCAGTGAGGCCTGCAACAGCTATACAGCCTGAGGACAGCAGAATGCATTCTACACAACATTGTGCAATAGTATTACATAACCGTATGTCTCACAACTGTTGCATAATTGACATCCCCACCATGAAAGGTGGGCAGTATATGTGCCTATATGTGCAGCTATATGTACAGCAATGGATGTTTACATGTATGTGTATATATACATGTATATATACATATATATGTGTATATATATATATATATATATATATATATATATATGGATATAGTTAGATATATATGGATATATATATAGATAAATACAGATATATATGGATATATATGGATATATATATATATATATATATATATATATATATATATATATATATATATATGGATATATATGGATATATGTAGATATATATGTATGGATATGTATGGATATGTATAGATATGTTTAGATATGTATAGATATGTATAGATATGGATAGATATGGATGGATATGGATAGATACGGATAGATATGGATAGATATGTATATATATATATATATATATATATATATATATATATATATATGTTTGTATGTGTATGTATATATATATATATATATATATATATATATATATATATATATATATATATGTATATGTATATATATATATATATATATATATAAGAGAGAGAGTGAGGGAGACATGAGGTCATATGTACTGCAACAGGTGCCTGTTGTCCAAGGCGTGGACTGAACACCAGTGTTGATACTGCAGTGACATACCCCATTCCAAAACACCTTATGCAGTAACTGCCACATAGGTGGTAGCCTGCCTAACACTGATGGTGTCAGAAGAGTACAAGGGACACAGGTGGACAGTAGGCTCCCCTTTGATAATCACAGTGACAACAGTAGTAATGTAATCTGTCTACATGGTACATGTCATCACAAAAGGTATGTCATCTAGGGAAATATAGGTCGGTATTCCCCTCTACTCATCACAATGCCCCATGTGGTATGTACCTCACATGACAACTACAGCAAGTGGAAAGGCCACAGACATACCTAACAAAGAGTAATACTGCCCTCAAACACATGTCCTATGCAGACTGACTCACAAACCACAGCTAGAGCGCGTTGCATACCGCCCACCCAGAGGTTACCACTGCCGGACATACAGAGGCATGTCACACCCATAGCAGTCAGCCCACCGCCATGACAATACCTCACAATCCCTCCGGGCTACATGATCTAGGGCCCTAATCCTTGTCACCTCACTAAACAGCACATGCTGGAGGTACAGGTTCCTATCCACAAATATGCCATACTCTGGACTAAACCACCCAGCATGAACAAACAAGGCTCCTCATTAGCAGATGTCACAGATGTCATACATACTCCTGATGATTGTTTTGGAGATAGGTAATATGCCCTAGGAGTCACCTCTGTGTATCCGGTTGACAGGAGCATGTGAAATCACATCACATGTGTGTCATCAAAGGCCAGGGTAGCATATGGCTAGGCTGCTCTAGGCCCTAGGGCCAATAGCGTATTACCTACCTATGACACAATGCACACACATACATGTACTCAGTGCAATACCTGCTATTTGAGGTGGAATAAGTGTGACAGTGACTGTGTGCAACATTTGTAAAAGTGTGATAGCTTAGTGTGAGGTTGTGTCTGTCTTGGTAGTTTGTGTCCTAGATGTGAGGCTGGAGAAAGATGTGTCAGTTATTAGGATGCAGACATAGTAGGATGGCATATGTTGTGACGTAGTTCCTTGTGTACAACTGTGGTGTCCCAATGTAGGCTGAAGCAATACATGTATGCTAAGTAAGTGGTACTGCTAGTGACTCCAGCTCACATATGAACTGTTGTACTACCTGAAGCTGTAGACCTAAACAGCACAGTATGGTGTATGTTCACAGTCCCTGGTAACACTGTCTTGTGTGTTTCCTGTAGTCTGCACAGATTACATACCACAGGCATAGGTATCTGTAAGTAGGGGCACACAGTACTATAAGGTACACAGGTAATGCTCGTCTGTGTCGGCATACAACTGTGTGCTGTATGTATGTATGTCTGATGTGTGTTTAATGATGCCTGTACCATGCCCACAATGACATGTGTGTTACAGGGTATGTGTGTGTACCTAGCAACATGTATACTCTGTTACAGCAGTATTCCAGCTATATTAACAACCATGCACATATGTTAGGTAGGGGTATGGCATCAAAGACTAGGGTGGTTTACCGGTAATACTGTAAATGTACATGACATTCATTGCATTGGATGATATATTTCTTCATGCATTAGCTTGATATATATCCCCGGGGCAAGGTTGTACATTGTATCCCAAACAGTGTGCCGACTACTGTTGTATACTGGTGTGTTATATGGAGTGTTGCAGGCACTGTCAGCCAGTTGTGGGCTGAGCACTGATATGTGGCATTGAATGTGTGTATCCTCTGATAGACAGATAGATGCTATATATGGCAGTTAAGTGATATCTGTACTTCATAATGTTAAGTGTGCCACATGACATGCTCACACATATCGTTTAATTGTCTTCCAGGGTTATGGCTCATCAACATAATCCATCATATTTAGCTGCGGAGGAGCAGGAAATTCTGAACAGCCTGGTGCAGCACTATAACCTGCTTTTTCCAGGGCCAGCCAGCACCAGCATGACTGTACTGCACTGTGGCAAGACCTTGTTTGCCGGGTAAATGACATAGGCATATATAACCAGACATATGAGCAGGTACACCATCACTGCAGTGATTTAATTAGACATGTCCAGCAGTGGGCGTCTGATATCCATAGGCAACAGTTTGCCACAGGTGGTGGGGCAGCCATACATCCCTCCCTCACCAGAGTGGAGGAGCTGCTCCTAAGTGTGGTGGCTCCTGGCCTACAGCAGCAACAGCATCACACATGTGTCATCATGGAGGCCGGAGCCACCCAGCAGGATGACATGGAGCATGCAGGTAATATGCCCTAGCTGTAGACTACCATTACCTGTATTGTTAGAATATGCATATGTGATGTGTACTGTGTGTTTAGCAGTTGTGCTGCCTAACGTGTGCAATACTGATATTTGGAATAGTATCCGTACACCTGTGACTGTTGACTGTTGTTCCACTGTCGTTTAACACACTCACAGTAGCAATGCCACAGTTGTGGCCACTGATAAACTGTGTCATATTCTTCTAGGTCCCTCTGGTGTGACAGCAGGGTAGACAATACATGCTAGTAAGTTAACACTTTAATATTGGTAATGAAATGTGCATGTCATAGGAGAGGTGTAGGCCATGTACACGTAACACACCTACGCATAATGCATGCTGTGCATGTTTGCTGTGAGACATCAATCATCTCAGTAAAGTCAGTAGCTGCCTCAATCACATGCAATGCACAGTGCAGCAGACACAGTTGTGGCAACACTGTACTGCACATTGGATATGCATAGTTGCTACAGCTGTACACAACAGAACACATTTATCATATGCAGTACACAAAAACATGCTACATTTGGCATTACCACACACCCGCTGTAAGGTCACACTTCAATATCCCACATGTCATGTACACAGACATGAAGTACCTCAGGGTAGAGGCCTATCATGGGGCTGTGCAACACTCTGCAACACATACAGTCATGTTAGGCAATGCTCCCTATTGTGCACCTCACACACTCATGTACAAGGTGGCTCTGTAATTGTGAATGTAGCCACGGCACTGCAGTTCAGGTACAGTATGCTAGGTGGTGGTCTTGCACACATTAGTAGCTGTAAGTGACCACAAGATGCATGTTGATGATGGCACAGGGTACTACACCCCATCCAGTTACAGTGACCACAGTACTACTCGGGGCAGTCATCGCTGTGCACCTCAATGTTGTGTGTGTGTGCAAACATCTGCACCTATACACAATATGCATAGCATGTTGTCTGTGTGCTTACATGTGCCAGTATACACAATATGCACAGCAGTCACCATCCACACAAAGTGTCACATATATGTCCTGGAATGCTAGTGGGTGCATAGGTCACTTGACACACATTGGGTATGTGTGGTGTTTAATGTTGCAGTCATGTAGCATGCCATGCCATGTCTGGCACCCACATATCTGCAATATGTCCCCCACTCACCATAACCACTGTACACTGGCCATGTCAAGCATTGGGATTCCTTCACGTCAACATGCATTGCACATCCCATGTGTGTACACATACATGTGCTACACCCGTGCCAACTATTATCTGCTATGGACACAGACACTGCACTCAGACATGGATATCTATGTGTCACACAGATAACACATGCAGCCATGGCAAGTATACTTGTGAGTGATGGTGCACACAACATTGCAGAGCTGATAATACCTGCACAGCAATGTTGTGTCCATGTACACATTGTGTTCCAGGGTGTAGCCAGTCACTGAACAACTACACAGTTGCATCAAAGCCATGTATACTGCCATTTAATAGGGGCATCTACACTTGCACTGCATGGTCTTGTGCAACACATATTCTTGCATGTTGACACATGTGTGGTGACTGTCTACCTTGTGATACTGACACCCACCTTCACCCACTATAGAGTATGTGTTGGATTGCTGGTATGTGTGTGCATGTGCTGTAGTGAGGTGTGTATTAGTGTTCATGTGTGCATGTGTACATGTGTGCATGTGTGCATGTGTTCATGTGTTCATGTGTTCATGTGTGCATGTGTGCATGTGCAGACCGTAAAGTGTGTTTCCTGTCTTCCTCTCACAGGTGCTGAGTTAGAGGTTGGTGAAAGCAGCAGGCAACCTGAAGCCACTGCCATGAATAGTGGTGATGATGACACATGTATTTTGGCACAGGAAGATTTGACAGGGTCTGTTGTTGGTCCACCAATTGACAGTACACAGCGTTCAACCCAATCTATGTGCACACTCATACTGTCAATACATCCCTCACCACCAATGGCCATAGGCGAGGGACAGCATACAGTTGACATTGACCAGGAGAGTGTGGTACTCATGGCACTTGCATCCCCTCACAGCAGCCATAGCCATAGACCCGGAATGGTACCACGTAGGCAGAGGTCCACGTGTTCTTGGGGAAGCACCACTGGTCGTATTGCCCCTGGCAGGTGTGCCCTCACCGGTCTTACGACGACCAGTATGTTCCGGGCTGTAATGCAGGCTCAGGCACGTATGGAATGGTACACCAGGCAGGGACTTAGGGCACAGAGGGCACATTACACCGCTATCAATGACAGCATCCGTGACTTTGCCGGTGCCATCCGAACTTACACTGAGGTCATTGATAGACATTGGGGGGAGAAATTAGATGCCATCAACAACATGTCTTCCATGAGCCAGGACTATGCGGGATGGTTGCGACGTCGACTCGGACGCATGCCAGCAACAGCAACAGCTGGCAGTGGTCACAGACAGCCCACAGTTCACAGCCGCTCTGGCCTGTCCATTGACTGTCCCAGTAGACCACGTGCACATGGCTCTGGCCAGTCCCAGCAGGGACATGGGTCCAGTCATCATACCTCTGCCTGATGACAGTACCCAGTCAGGGTTGGTACCCAATACTGTCTGTAGCAGCCCTGCCAGGCACAGGTACTGTGTCCATGGCCAGAGACAGTGATCTGTACAGCCTAGCAGGTACAGTCTGTGGCTGTCCCACAAACTACCATATATGGCAGCCACATGGTGGAGCTGTGTGCATGCAGACACACACACATTAACCAAACAACTAGGGCTCACATATCCATATGCACATTACATCAACATTGGCCCATGCTGTACTGTTGTCCCACACACACACACACACACACACACACACACACACACACACACACACACACACACACACACACACACACACACACACACACACACACACAGACATGTCGATTGGATGGGTCAATGTCAGGCTCTGGCAAACAACAAAATGCCCTGTGCATATGATGATACCTGTGTCACCTCCTGTCATCTGCATCATTGACGGAGGGACAGCCTAACATGGTGCTGATGCACAGGGTGACACTATAGCAGTGTAGCAATAATAGCAAGTTGTCAACAAGGAAGTGTAATGACATCCTTGTAGGTATATCTGAGCAGACATTATGCATCAAAGCTCTGATTGTCAATGTAGCATTGTTTACACTACTGTTAGGTCTGACTATGTATTGTCCACCCATGTGCCACTTGGCTGAAATGTAATGTGTTGCCAGCATGTGTTAGTGAGTGGACAGTACATGTGTGATGTGTGCAGTACAGATTAGCAAGTGTACATCTGTGAACATGGTGGGTGCACACTATCTGGATGTACGTGCATAGTGGACACATGGGACGTGTGGCATACCCTGTCATACACATTGTTAACATCTCATAGTATCTTTCAATGGCCAGTATGCATTCTACTACAGTTATGTACTAACATGGGTAGAAGTGTGTATGACATGGGTTGACACTATACTGTGGGTGATACCGTTAATATCTGTCAATGATTTGCGGTCTGGTAGTATACACAACCTCAACAGCATGACTATAAGCAATCATTGGATGGTGTCCTGACAAATGCAACACAGTAGTAGGGAACCCAGTAACAATTGGATCCTTCCGGTGCTATACTATAACACTAACCAGTGGTAATAACCGCCACCCATTCCTGTGACCACACCTGTTTGGCATATAGCCCCCTTAGGTACATGCAGACACACTAGGGATGTGTCCATCCAAATCTGGAAATGCATGGATTGGCCTACAATGCATTCCCTGGATGGGACGCATATCCTACACAAGGGTATCATACAGACAGATACCTGTTGTCTGATACATGCTGTATAGCAGTAAGCGGACTATGGCATAGTCATCCTCATGTACTATACATACTATCCCATCAGTACCACACAGGTGGTAGCCCTCAACATGTATGTTGAGTACCAATGTGTACATACAGCCTCATGTTATGTCATGTGTCCCTTGGTATCCACATATCCATAGGTAATGTGGAGTCCCAAGGTGTATCACATAAGACATTACAGGCCTGAATGCATATCCACAAGGCAGTCATACACCTATAAAGACTGTCCATTCTTGGCAGTCTTTGTTGTGTATGACCATGTCTGACATATACCCCAGGCATATACCCTCACTCACACTACTCTTAAGTAACTGTCATGGGTGTGTGTGCCACAGATGACCTTGGCCACAGAACACAACAGTGGATGGCCTTGTCACATACATACATATGTGACCTACGATCTGAGAAGCAGCAGCACAACCTGTCAATGGAAACAAATGTATTCATGTAGTATGCAGGCTTCACACCTATGTACTGATTGAGGGGACATGTACACATATATATTTGTCATGCAGATACCTGATGTGTGCAATGCACTTACTGTTGTAATCATACTATGTCATACCATAGTAAAAGCAAAATACACACTGCATGGACACACACACACAGTCAGCATTTGCAGGATTCAAACCCCTACCTAGTTATGTTATGATATTAGAGAGCTATGCATTAACACAGTGCACTATCTGCTTTACTGGGTGGGTTCCCTTCACTGGCTGTATTTGTAGGATGGTGACATCATCAGTCTTTCTAAAGAGGAATGTACCTCTTTTAGTGTGTTTTCCCAGTCTCCAAAAAGGGTGCTTCTTTCAAAGACAATTGCACACATACACACACCCCCAGCATTTGCAAGATTCAAACCCCTACGTAGCTATGTTATGATATGAGAGAGCGATGCATTAACACGGCACGCTATCTGCTTTAGTGGGTGATTTACCTTCTCCGGCTGCATTTGTAGGATGGTGACATCATCAGTCTTTCCAAAGAGGAATGTACCTCTTTTAGTGTGTTTTTTCAGTCTCCAAAAAGGGCACTCCTTTCAAAGACAATTGCATATATACACACACCCCCAGCATTTGCAGGATTCAAACCCCTACCTAGCTATGTTATGATAGTAGAGAACAATGCATTAACATGGCACACTATCTGCTTTACTTGGTGGTTCCCTTCTCCGGCTGTATTTGTAGGATGGTGACATCATCAGTCTTTCCAAAGAGGAATGTACCTCTTTTAGTGTGTTTTCCCAGTCTCCAAAAAGGGCACTCTTTCAAAGACAATTGCACACATACACCCCCCCCCCCCTGGCTGTATTTGTAGGATGGTGACATCATCAGTCTTTCCAAAGAGCAATGTACCTTTTTTAGTGTGCTTTCCCAGTCTCCAACAAGGGCACTCCTTTCAAAGGCAAGTGTACACATACACCCCCCACACACACACTCACTGTTTGCAGGATTCAAACCCCTACCTAACTATGTTATGATATTAGAGAGAGAGACATTAACACGGCACGCTATTTGCTTTATTGTTTGGTTTCCTTTCTCCTGCTGTATTTGTAGGATGGTGACATCATCAGACTTTCCAAAGAGGAATGTACCTCTTTTCGTGAGTTTTCCCATTCTCCAAAAAGGGGACACCTCTCAAAGGAAACTGCACACATACACCCCCCACACACACACACTCACTGTTTGCAGGATTCAAACCCCTACCTAACTATGTTATAATATTAGAGAGAGACGCCATTGACATGGTGCGCTATTTGCTTTATTGGCTGGTTTCCCTTCTCCTGCTGTATTTATAGGATGGTGACATCATCAGACTGGACATGGTGATGTGTATACACTTTGTTTTATGCCATTCCAGGAATGGTCCATGTGGGTCAGCAGGTGTCAACAGCTTGAACAAGACCTCAGAATCCTTACCTTGTGTGATCTATCTGTGGACACATTGACATTCCGTCATATGTCAACACATATTTATGCACAGCTTGTTGGTTTTGTGTATACTACATGTGTTTGGGATGTTGATAAAGGGCTATTCAAAGTCTATGTGACACATGTGTAGATGTGTTCATTGATGTATGTCCTGGGTGGCTGCCTTGCAAACAGTCTAGCATGTTTGGGAACCATGATCTGCACATGAACATACCACAGTTCTGTTTATGACTGCAACCATGATGGACTCCATGACCTTGCAGATCAGACTTCACAGGCGTACTGGAATTGACTTCCCATGGTGTGTTGTGCACCAACACTTGTGGGGAGTGCCATATGTAGCTGTGACACATTCAGCGGATCCACATCCTGTGTAGGGGGTGAGGTTCAGCTGACTGTTCAGGTGCATGATCTGTTTGTTCTGTAGTTTGTGCATGATACATATTGGGAATCAATGTATTCCACTTGCTGCCATGCTTTTGGCAGTGGGGGTAGCTGCTCATCCATTCTACATGTGATATCTCCTGGTATGATGATATGGACTATTGTCAGTGGGAGATGGGTATGTACATATGGGCCTGTCTGTCATGATGTCAGCATTATCACTCAGATACAGCTGGCCCTGACTCAAGACATATATGGGTGTACATTGCCATTTATGACATAGCTGAAGGAGGTGTCATGATTCAGTCTGGACTCCTTCTCAGCTACTCTTTACAAAACACCAACAAACATGAGCACTAATCCCTGTTATACTCTTTTACATGCTTAACAACCTACTGATCCTTTGTGATCAGGCTACAGAGTATGTCATGATAATATCCTGGCATGTCCAGGGGTCGGTTTCGTGTGTACTCTTCAGTCCAGCTGGTGGATATTGTGATATTGACGCAATGTCACATCTGCCTCATGTACACAGACAACCCTCTCCTCCTCCCGACAAACTCAGATATATGTGTGAGATGCACCTATATAGACATACAGGGTGCTGAACTCTCTCGACCCATGACTGGCACAGTCTATCAGGTGGTGAAGGTAACCACACACACCACATATCAGTCTCACATATCCTCTAGCAACAGCACTCAAACCACATTATCACACATAGACATACTCGAATGCTGTAAATGTACTCTACCTAAGCAGCAGAGACCTCCAAAGCAGACACACACACACCTGCTACCCCACTACAATACCCACATATCACATAGTTCACAATGTCAGTGTGCCACACAGTCACTGCCCTTCGGGCTAAACAGCACACCTAATACACTTGTAATAGGCGACACTTATTGTCAGACACACTGATGTACCACTCACCAGCCCTAACAAGGGAATAATCACTTTGGGCTGTCTGTTGGGTGCCAGGATCTGCCGCATAACACAGGCAGAAAGGTCACTCCAAAGCAAGTACAGGACTGGCACCGTCATTGTCCATGCTGGTGTGTATAACCTCAGACGTTACTCCCTGGACCACATGACATGATACATGGAGGAACACTCTGATCATGCAGCCCAGGCCAGTATGACCCTGACCTTGTCTAGCATCTTACACCTACCAATTATGATGTCACAGTATATGGACACACATATCACATTTAACAGTTGCCTAACAAATTTGTTTAATTCATGGGGAATACAGTGTCTGTCAGCCTATGGTGACATGCTCAACATGCCACGTAGCTTCACAATGGACAGCTTGCACCTGTCACCCTTGGACTTTGGAATGCTGGCTAAGGCTCTTGCTACCACCATAGTGCCTTTTTTAAGCAGGGCTCAGAAGACAAACCCACCTCCATAGACATTACAGGTTAAATGAAACTAAGGGTAATGCTGCTCAACAACAGTTGTGTTAACCTCATATTGCAGCCACTCAGGACTCTCCTCAGTATGGAGGATAGCGATATCTGTGCACTGACAGATGCCTGGTTCAGGTTCACTTATGCACACCAGCACTACCAGGTTATGTTTCATACCATGCTGTCTGACAACAAGACTTGGAACAGACAACACAACTAGGAGGAGTATCCATATACATCACAGATACACACACCTCCGGGTTAGTAGCACTGCACAAAGCATCACAGACCATACATATACAACTACCATTGTGCAATACTGCCTTTCAGTTTGTTGCCTGCTACAGAACACACTCCCAAACTCAGATATCATACTCAGCTTTCGTGGGAACTTTGGAGAATATGAAGGTCTCCACAAACACCAGTATATTGTGTGACTTCATATACACAAATATTGACTGGGGATACTACTCAAGCCCCGACACTCTCACCTAATTTGTAGACTCATATGCTATGGCACAACCAGTCAGCACAGCCACAAGGGGGAATACATATTGGACCTGATCATCACCAACATGGGGACTCTATGTTTCACACCAGCAATATACCACTCATTGGTAAGGTCAGAACATACATGTATCTCACTGGACATACATATACCCTCCACACACCCATCCTGGGTAATCTTGGTAAACTTCTCATGAGCCAACATCTCACTTCACCGAAGCAAGGTGGTATCCTTCAGAGACCCTGAGACAGTGGCAAATATGGCTCATACTGCTGCATCCTTTACATACACATTCTATGGACACCTAGTGGACTGCATGGATTGTGCTATCCCAAATAACAGCAGGACTCACTACTCCAATGGCAGGGGACCTGTCTGGTAGACCCCAGCCATTAATAAGCTGTACAACGTCAGGAGGAAGCTACTACATGATGGAGCACAATCCCAGACTGGGAAGGCATCTGTGATCTGTACTAGCAGACAGCTACAATCACTCATGAACTTTTCTAAGGGCCGCTTCTACCAGACAATTGCAACAGACATGTAGGACTATCACATGGCCTTCTTCAGTTATGTCAGGAACCTGGGTGGACACTCACTGATATGCTGTGAGTTACTGCATACTGACTAAACCTACCCTGAACCCACTGGCATTGCCAACATCCTGGCAAATAGGTTCAGTGCAGATGTCTCCCACCCATCCCCCCTAAGGAGCAACTATCCATCCCAACAGAGTATAACCTCCCTGACATCACACAGTAACAGGTGAGTGCTGCCCTCCCCAAAGCGTACATCACAGTATCAATGTGACCAGATGGTGTCCCAGCCTGCATCTTACACGAGCATCATGACAGACGCAACCCTCACATTACATCACTGTTCAATATCGGAGTTACCACAGGATATGTACCCAAGAAATGGCATACAGTGACAGTGGTCCCACTCCACAGAGTTGGTGCCACAATGGAACACTGACAATATTGCCCTATAAGCCTAAGTAGCCTGTTCTGCAAAACTATGGAGTGTATTGTCATGGGACTCATACACATAGACATCAGGAACCTACAGACACTGTGTCCTACACATTACAGCATTGTTGTGGGCAGATCTTGCCTCTTGAACCTGTTTGTATTCTTTAAATGGCTAACAGGTCCATCGACATAGGGACAGCTGTCCACACAGCCTACCTGTACCTTGCAAAACCCTTCAACACAATAACCTACTGGGCCATTATGCATAGGCTCACCAGCGTCGAAATGGACACATATCTCACACGATGGATTGATACCTGGATCAGGGATAGCACCCACATGGTCAGAATTGCAGGTGCCATGTCTGATATACACCAGTTACACGTGGCATCCCACACGGCCCGGTCCTGGGACCTCTCTTGTTCAGTATATATTTGTCTGACATACAGGCTACCCCAGGGGGAATATGGCTGAACATGTCTGCACTTGACTGCAAACTGGGTGCCATGATCAACTCTCCAGCTGCCACATACATTCTCAAACAGGGTCTCACAGAGTTGGATGACTGGTGCCTGAGCCATGGCCTACAGCTAAATGCCATTAGTTGCATAGTCATCCCCTTTGGGAATAACAACATGCCCACACATTACCACATAGGTAGTACTCCATTACATACAGTAGGAGTTGTTAGGGGTTTGGGGACATGATTTGTTAGTACTGTCGCCTTTGACATTCACGTTGCCAAAGTGGTTGGACACACCTTCTATGTGGGCCACCTTATCCCATATGGTTTCACATTTAGATCGAGTGAGGTCATTGTGCCCCTATACTCATCACACCCATGCTTGGTTACAATGCCACATTTGGGGTGTACCTTACCCGACACCTGCAGCAACTGTACTGGCCACGGAAGTTCCTCACCAAGCAGATCTAGGGACTCACACAGATGCCCTGCACAGTTCAGATGCAGTAACACCAGCTCTACTCAGTTGCTTACCACCTACTCAGATATGATGTGTGCCTGTTGTTTACAGATATACCCAACCCAGAATTACTGGACATGCTCCACCTCAGGATATCTGACTCCCTTGGAGCTACACACTCCAGGGACGTATACCTCAGCACAGATGTTAATAGGACATTGTGGAGGGACAGATTCTTATCCCAGAGGCTCCACTCACTCCAGAATGTAATCCCAGTTTTAACATAGGCAGAGCCACCCACTGACCACCTACAGAAGACATCTTGACGACTGTATGGGTGATCGTATGTTTACCCCTGGGATATCTTCTGTGTCCCTGCTAGACAGAGGCACACTAGCCTAAATGTACATGGGCAATCTTGTGTGACCTACTATTCACACACACAGTGTAGTAATCTGACAGGGTTGTGAATGCCAAACACACTCTGGCTAGGCTTGTACATGCCCTAGGGCAGATAGCCTAGTATCAACTTCTGAACCTATGCTAATGTTCAAGATGCACAATGTTTATTGCTGATACTGTTTGCAGGTCTTTATCATCTTTGCTTTACCAGTTTCTATGAACAACTTCGGTATCTGCAGAACATATTTGATTATGACAGGGTTCCACTATATTATAGATGTGTCTGTTGTCATATAACTGTGTGCACAGGACAGATTGCTGTATAGTGACAGGTTCCTGGGTTAACACATGCAACTGCCAGATATGCGTGGCCCACTGCTGTGCTCAGACATGGCCTAAGTGTGTGAGCATGCCCAGTTCTGCCATTCCGTGTTTTGTTGCCTGACATTTGTCTCATTTAGTCAAGTGTGTGAGCATGCCCAGTGTGACCTTTCAGTATGTTGCTATCTGAGGTCCACTACATTTGTTGATGTTTGCGAACATGACTGATACTAACATTTATACTGTGTGTGTTGGAAGTCAGGTTCTGTTCTCACTGTAGGACTCACCTTTGTGTCATAACTCGACAAGGATTATGCTGTGCCTGCAGGGTTTCCATAAAATACTTTGCATAGACTTATCAACATTCCTTCATGCAGACTGACCACTGCAATACTGTCATGGTTTAGTGGTTCAGTACTTTGGCTATAGTGCGCAGTATCCTGGGTTTGATGCCTATCACTGCTTTATATTTTCATACTGAGGTGACCAGACTGCTTAAGGGCCAGTTAAGCAAATATGAGCATGTTGGCTTTTGTTCAGACCAGGCTTGTCCGACATTGCTCAGTATTCACCAACATTGCTGAACGTTGCCCAATATTACTGAACATTGGCAACAGTTGTGTTAGTTGGTGTGTGCAATTTTGTTTTCATATACTACATGTTGGTAAATGCTGTTTAGCACTGCTTTATATTGCTTAACACATGGCAATCAGGCCTTAGGTTGTGCTGCAGGGCTGTCCATGTCGGATGCACATACTACACTCCCTGCACATGTTTGAAAGCAGGTAGTGTCAACTTAGACATCCCTTTTACTATATGTGCGAGTCGGAGAGAGGTATCATTTCCAGAGTTCCTACTGAGCCAGTGTATGTGCTATGCATTGCCTCTTTGCCAAGGCCAAAGCATACTGGGCACATCTCCTTCTGCCTACTGGGGCAGACTCAGGTTGTTCCTCCTCCGAGTCATGCTCTGCCTGTGATGGCCTTGGCAATGGTGGGGGGCTGTTTGGCCCAGGCCTATGCTGGTCCTGCTGCAGCTGTTTTTGCAGGATCATATTATATAGCATAGCACATACCATGACAATTTGGGTACATGTAGTTGGTGTGTACTGCAAGGCTCCACCAGATGTGTCCAGGCACTGGAACCGTGACTTGAGCAGCCCAAACACACACTCTATTACATTACGTGTTTGTGCGTGTGCCTCATTATGGCGTTCCTGTTCAGGTGTGTGTGCGTTTCTGATGGGTGTCATCAGCCACGGCTCCAGTGCATAGCCAGCATCCCCCACTAGGTGACCATGTGGGATGTCCCCACTGGCAAATGTCTGGTACAGTTGCGTCAGATGCCAGATATGGGAATCATGACAGCTTCCAGGGCAGCCTGCACACACATGCAGTATTATGCCCTGGGCATCACACATGACCTGGCAGTTGATGGAGGGGAAGCCCTTGCAGTTGAAGTAGACCCTACCCCGCTCACCGGCTGGTGCTTTGATGCATATGTGCGTGCAGTCTATTGCACCCACTACCTCAGGGTATTCCACTATTTGCTGGAAGAGACGCATATTGCTGGCCAATACCTCACAGGAATTGGGGAAATATACATGATCACCGACATGTGCTGACATGGCATCCAGGAACTGGTGCAGTACCCTGGATGCTGATGCCTGTGATATCCCCATCATATCACCAGTTGGTCTCTGGAAGGTACCTGTTGCTAATATTCTTAGGCCAACACATACCTTAGTTTCCACTGGGATGGGTTCCCCTCTGTTGGTTCTGTGTGTAAGGCATGGCCTGCACAGCTCAACAATTTGCTGCAGGAGGTCTCTGTCCACTCTATAGCGCTCCACTATCTCCAGATCATGTAGCCCCTGGTAGGTTACCCTGGGCCTGTACACTCTTCTCTGTCTCCTCACTGTGGGTTGTCCAGCAGCATTTCCATTGTCATCATCCGCAGTATGTTGCATATGTCGCCTTATAACAGCAATGGCAGCCCCTAACATTTCTTTGTCTCAGTAAAGCTTTTTCAGTTTTCACTTCTATTAGCTTACTGCAGTGTCTGTTGTGAGAAACATAATGGACTGTTGTTTGCAGAGTTTTAAGTGCTAGGCTGGGCTAGGCTAGTGTACTGCCTGTGTAATTGCCTGATTCTGATTGTTTTCACCTGCTAGCTCTGCTAGTACTCCCTGGTAGCTTCCTACTATTTGTTGTGCTTCCTTTTTCCTTTCTATTTCCTCGGGGGGGGGAGCACCATGCACACAAGTGCAAACACATACACAGCAGCTAACAAGTGCGCACACATGCTTACATGGACTAAAACTTGCTTATTCAGGTTAAAACGCATGCACACCAGTGCAAACGCACTTACAACTCTTTAAACAGCCTTATATATGCTTACTCCAGCTTAAACGCGGGCACTCACGCTTACACGCGTGCACTCTGTTTTACTCGGGTTTACATGCATGCACACGCTCGCATACCCGCTCAGCAAGAAACTTTGGTGTTATCCACGGCATACACCTTCCATTTCTTGCCTTTTCCTAGCCTACCTGTTGACACACCTCTTTCCATGATGTGTGAATGACAGCTGACACATGCCACTCTGCTCCAATGAGCTTCACTTCTTTCATACATACCCCCCTCACGATGTCACCTATCTTCTACTCTATTACTCCCCATATCCTACTCCTACACTCCACTGACTGTGCTCATTTGCTATGTAAACTTGCGATTCACTATCCTAATGCTCATTTACATAGGATTGCCTACTAATGCTTGGTTACATGTCTTAGACTGAGCTTCCCCCTTAGCAACCTCTACTCGGTGGCCATGTTGTCTTCAGCCTGCCATTCCCTTGCATTGTCCATTAACAATTTCAATAAAATCCACATTTGTGGGTTTTAATTTTTAGTATTCTGGGTTTTAGAGCGCACCCCGTTTGCGCGGCCCTGCGCTATGCTTAAACATCGGAAATCGGCGAAAAAAAATAAAATATTATTATTTTCATATTGCATCAGGAAACATTTCACATGGCCATATATTTGGCCATTGGCATGCTTCCTGCACTGGATGCAACCTTTATTTGGAGCTGTAACGGCTCCGTTTTGCTATTGGCAGAACGGTACTGAGTTGTCAACTGAGTACATTTCTGCAAATAACACTGCTCTTACGCGGACAGGTTCGGGTTTCCTGAATTGCAAATCTACCTCATTTGCATGCCTTTCACCTGCAGTTGAGGTAATTTGCATATCCCAGCCCTGTTTGTGTAAGAGCCGTTTTAGGAGCTCTCTTACACACCCCTACAGGCTGTTCCTGGATTGCTCGTTAGACATGATGGCTGCATGGAGTCTTACTCTACTCTATGACTCCGTGCAAGCCTTCATGAATCCAGCCCTAAATGTCTTTCTTTCTTTCTTTGGTCATGTTTTCTGTTCAAGTATTCACTAGATGAAAGGTTGTTTAAAATTAACTCCTAGAGTGCCAGTTTTCCTAAGGTTGGCCCTGACTTTACATAGTCCTTAGTTCAATTTATTCTGCATGCAGTCTGTTAGACCAGGTGTATCACTTAACCAGTCTTGGTATATAGTTACTATCTCCCATGTAGTTGTTTCAATGGGGAGTTTATTCAATAATTTCAGAATCATTTGAGTTATGTACATATCCCTTTTAGAAGTTTTATTTATACTTATTTTGAAACATGCTCCTCTATTCCTTAGCCAGTATTTTTTACCTAAGGTTGGCCCTAACTTTATGCAGTTCATAGTTCAATTTATGCTGTATGCAGTCTGTTAGACCATGTGTATCACAGACTCACTCAGTCCTGGAATATACTTTTTAGTTTCCATGTAGTTGTTTCTATAGCATAAATCATAGTCATTAATCACTTTTTCACAGTGGGTGCAGTTTCTTTCTTTCTTTCTTTCTTTCTTTCTTTCTTTCTTTCTTTCTTTCTTTCTTTCTTTCTTTTCTGGCAGCTGAGTCATGGTGAGATTTACTCTTAGCTGGCCATTCAGGGGTAAATCTCAGCATAACCCACACCCCAGCTATAGATTATAGCTTTAATATTGAGCTACATTATATCATACAAATGAAGTAGCACTTGATGCAATAACAGTATAGAGCATTTTTCTGTTAGATCTAACTATTAATAAACCCATTTAGATTACAGCACATGTATGCAAGGAAACAATGTGGCCAGAGTTCTTGCAGAATGACCTAAACTAAAGGATGCAGATAGAAGCCAAGTACTGTAGTACAGTCAGTCCTGACAGAGACCACAGATACAAATACAGAACATATTTACAGTGGGTAGACAAATTATCAAACAAAATATGTCCCATTTATTAATAGAACCAAAGGACACGTGTGATGTGCAACAGTTACATTGTTATAATACTGGAGTGAAAATTACAGTTCAGCTGTGAAATGCAGAGATTAGCCAGGTTCATTAATATATTCAGGTATTTGTAATCTAAGGTCTACTTTGTTTTATCAAAGTTTAATGCAACACCAGACAATCTTAATGCCATCCAGTAAATGATCACTGCAATTTAAACTAACATAAATCTCAAAGTAAATATTTTTGCAAAGAGATATGGCTCTCTTCTACCCTTAATGTCCCCACACACCCCATTCTGTAAATATAGGACCTCCAAGATATTGAATTTGGTGAAAGATTAAAACTGCATTTTACTTTCTTCTCCATCTTTGTGATATTGGAGGCACTATATGTAGAGATTGGGAATGAAAAATCCAGCATTGGAGATGTCAGATTATATCCTTTAAAGTTGTTGTTTCACATACACATATCTCTTAATATGGAGTTGGTACTGTTTGTTCAATCTTTTTATTGGGGGAAATTCAACAATGGTCAAGCAGACCCAAATTCCACATTGTCATTGCAGACTATACATCTTTTCAAGTTTATTTTATTTTCCTGCTATGTAAATCACATTCATTCCACCTCATGCTTCCCTGTATATAGGTTCATAGGTGGTTATATGCTAATGGATCTAAGGCCTTTACAAGCATAGCCATATAAAAACCCAAGTACCCTTATTGACCATAGTTAGATGATCATTGTTAGCAGAGTGATTCTTTGATCAGCACCGACTGCTCCTGTCCATGGGGACATAGTTGCTACCCCCGGGGAGAATTTACGGTCACCCATCCATTTGTCAAGGTTACAATTAAATAAGGTCATTGAGGAGCTCTGCTTCATGTGAAGTGGGAGCTTTTTCCAGAGGAGTGACAACTGCTGGGAGCTATATCTCCTCTCCAGCATGTTCTGTTAATGTCACAGGCTAGGTAGAGATCCTTGGAGCAAGTTATTCTTGTCCCATTTGTCTTTTTATACAATACACATTTATATACATCTTAACTCACCTGTCAGAGAACATTTCAAGAGACTTTCTAATCTAGTGAAGTTTTATTTCTGTGATCATTTTTAGGTCTTTGATCCAAACCTTAAATTACATACCCTCCTATTCCTTAATCATCTTGTACCAGCATAATGGCTTCATACTACACTGTATTTGTTGTGGTAAGGAACACAAGTACATGGTATAAAAAGACTGCATGGAATGTCAGTCAAGACCAGCTAAATGATGGTAGCAAGTGAACACCATGGGCGATAGTCTAAATTTATCTTTGAAAAAAGTTATATTAGCTAAAACAAAAAAAGGAAAACATGACATACTTAATGACTTTTATGTGTATAGAGCAACTTACCATGCAGGATAAATGCACTAAATAACCAGCAGTTTTAAAAATTAGCCTGTCTGCCGGAAAAATACATAGGCTAAACAAACGTAAGTTATTCAAAAAGAGTGATAATGTAGTATATGTATAAATACACAAGTACACACGTACGCACATAGACATGCACTCATATACACACACACATGCACACACAAACACACATCATACCTAAAAGTATTTAAAAGGACTTTAAAAGTGTAACAGAGCATTAATACTAGAGGATACTACAAATAAAAGATGGCAGCACTAAGCAATATATTAATTAATGTAATGGCAGTTTCTGTCTTGCCTTTGCTTCTAGGCCTCGTCACTTTTAAGTGTTGCTGAATGTTTTAGCCCTGCATTTGTTACATGTATATAGTAGATGTAATCATTTCAGTTGTTTTAAATGACAAGAGTCATTCTCTGAAGTTAAATGTTGAATGCTAAGTATATTTTTAGTGGCCTAGATTTGTTAATTATTGAGTTGGATGGAATACAGATTGTAAGGTCAAATACATAAAGACAAATAATTCCAAAAAGGGCTGAATATTTGCTCTTGTTTCTACATATGCAGAAGTGTGATCTCAGTGATATAGTTTGGCTTAAGACTGGCAATGTCTCCTTTGTGCTGCTTATTAATGGGTTTGCAATGCATGTTTAACACATTGTAATTTGCTCACACTCAAGGACTGTGTGCAATCTTATTTAATGTATTAAAAAAGTTGCCCTACAAGCTGCTTTACAATTATTTCCTTTCACCCATCTCCTTGCAATAGGATGTCTAACTAGAACAGTAACTTTAAGTACATACCTTTGAATATGCATCCTGCTCCAGTGCATTGTCTTGCAATGGGCAGTGCACATTACTGGCAGTTCTTCACTTCTTACCAGTACATTAATGAAGCATTCTTTATTTTGTTTGACAATGTCATAGAAACAAGGATGCACATGATTTGGCAGTCATGGATGTGCAGACAAATAGTGGCTGGGGTTGATACAGTACTAATTTCTGAGTGTGTCTTTTCACAAGCAGCCACATAGCTAATCAGACATTTATCAGGCACTGAGCAGTGCCAACCATCTCAGCAAAGGTCTGCATAATCAAAAAAAAGCATAGTGTGAAAGGGAAGAAGCAATGGGAGGCAAGGATGGCAGGCTAGAAAAGACAAGTCAATATATACTCATGGATGTGATGCAGTGCTGCATAGCTACATCTCACGGTCATCTGGTACAACAAGGGTAGCATAGTGGCCACCAGGCAAACTACTATGGATGAGCACAGTCAGTGAACTGTGAGCCACACACATCATATATTTTATATATATATATATATATATATATATATATATATATATATATATATATATATTTATATGGATCTAGGACAGTTGATTGAAAGACCAACTGTCCAAATCCAACCCTACCGAACATCGTTTACCAAAACTGCTTTCACAGAGAAAGCAGTTTTGGTAAATGGAAGGTACAACACACACACACACACACACACACACACACACACACACACACACACACACACACACACAAAACAAAAAAACCCCACACACACCATGTTTACGCAGGGGGCTTTGCCCACCCCCCGCACCCCCCACACCCCCCTACTTTTATATTCTCACTCCAAGATCGCACTATAGTGGGGAAAAGGGAATATCCCCTTATCCCCACTGTAGTCTGATCTCACCCAATACCACTTCCCCCCAATTCCCTGTACTTTTTGGAAAGTTTCGCGAAAGCACTTTTTTCGTTAAAAAGTACTTTCGTGAAACTGTGACAGCCCATTTCACTTTCGGTAGACTGTCCTAGACCCATATATATATATATATATATATATATATATATATATATATATATATATATATTAGCCAAAAGTGCACTTTCACGAATTACACTCTAGCAAACACTGGTTTATCGAACTGGCAATAAAAGAAAATAAAACACTGCACCACTGAATCACAGTACAGTGGGGATGAGGAAATATATCCTTCTCCTCCTTGTTGTGTGATCTCAGAGTAAGTATATATAAATACCGGAGGTGTGTCTGGCAAAGTAAAACAGATTTTTGCATGGGGCAAGCCCTGCTGCACCCCCCACAGCCCGCAACTCATATATACTATCTCCAAAATCACACTACAGTGGGGAAAAGGATATATTTCCTTATCAACACTGTACCATGATTCGATTAACTGATTTTCGAGAAAGTGCACTTTCAGTTAAGTGCACTTTCTCTGAAAAGGGTTCATAACATGTTTTCATTGAACAGAAGTAGACCCGTATATATATATATATATATATATATATATATATATATATATATATATATATATATATAGATATATAGATATATAGATATATATTTATATATTTATGTATACACACACACACACACACACACACACACACACACACACACACACACACATATATATATATATATATGTCTAATACAGATGATTGAACTTTTAAAACATCAACTTTCATGTGTCCGAGACCATATGATCAACATTTCAAAAGTTCGAGCTCCTGAAAAAAAAAATAAACAAAACAAAAAAATATTCCTGAACATTTTTGTGGGGAACAAGCCTCCCTGCACCTCACACACCCCTTGCTATTTAAATATACCAGTTCAGAGATCACACTACAGCAAGGAAAAGGGACATTTTCCAGTTCCATGCTATATGGAGATCTCCTTTCAGACCATTCAAAGTTTTAAAACTTTGATCATATGGTCTCGGCCATATGAAAGTCGAAGTTTTAAAATTTCCATCATGTGTGGGGGACTCATGTACACACACACACACACACACACACACACATATATATATATATATATATATATATATATATATATATATATATAAATATATATAGACCCCCTCTGTTTGACCAAACATACTTTTGCTCGAAAAATCAAGGACTGTGATTTACTGTCGATAGTACAGATGATCAAACAGTAAATATGTTGATGATACAGAATATTGATACAGGTAAGTGGGATTGAGTGGGAGACAGTGTGTGTGTGTGTGTGTGTGTGTGTGTGTGTGTGTGTGTGTGTGTGTGTGTGTGTGTGTGTGTGTGTGAGTTAGGGTTAGGGTCTAGGATGAGTGAAGGATGGGTGTGTGTTTGTGTGGGAGTTTGTGCATTTTAGGGTAAGGGTTAAGTTAGGGATAGATGTAGGGTTGTTTTTGTTTTTGTAAATGTTTGTGTGTCTAAGTCTGTATTGTGAAGTGGCAGTGTTATCTGAAGGTTTTAATGATGTTGTGATAGTGCTAGGGTTGGGGGAAGGGGCAACGTTAGGGTCAAGGTTAGCATCCATTATTAAGGGGAAGGGAAATGTTAGGGTAACGGTTAGCATCCATTGCTAAGGAGGTGCAGACTATATGCATTGTTTAATTCTCTTTCTTTTTCTGTTATCTAAAGCAATGAAATGTTGCCCAGAATGTCAATCCTAAACTGTATGAATTCAAAATTCTGAACATGTCAATAATAAGATGCCATTAACTGGCAACAAAGGCCACACCATAATCTAAGATTTAGTTATTTTAGTTATTTAACAGGCCTGGCATATTGAAAAGATATCCCTGTAGAAGAATAAATTAAAGGAAATTCATCAGCTGTACAAAACTCTTAATGTTTATAATGTGTGCATTTGCATAGGGGCTAAGTTATGTTTAGGAAAATACTTTACTCTGTTTCTTCTTTAAGGGATAAGTTTACTTTAAGGAAAAGTATATTAAAAAATATCAGTTAAGTACTTTTGTCCCTATAATACACTGGACTTCATCAGAATAAGCACCTGAGATTCAACATGCAATAATATACAATAAATTGAGTGGTGCAGTGGTGTGGTGGTTAAAGTTGTCACCTCACACCAAGAGGTTCCCTGGTTCAGTTCTCAGCTAGGGTGGCTTCTGTGCAGAGTCTATATGTCATATGTGGGTTTCCTCTGGTTACTCCCATTTTCTACCACATTCCAATGACATACATCTGGAATATTTCTCCCCAAGCTTCCTATGAAATGTCCTAGTCAGACTTTCCCAGTCAAAAATGTTAAATAAATTAATTAACATATTAAAAATGTACCGAAAATATTAGTTTATGAACCAATGGACTCCATAATTTAGCTGCTTTATACTTGAGAACTGGTTGTAAAAAAATACAAACATTTAAACCTGGAGTGTTAATGGTGTTTAACTGCCAAAACCTTTCGCTATGTTCCAGCTTTATGGCCCAATCCCCTCCCCAGGGGGTTAATATCCACATGTTCCAGGATGACAAAATTGACACTATTACAAACTTCATTCAATGCAATGTGTTTAAATAATGTGCTGTTGTAATTCTTTTCCTTAATATCATAAAAAAAATGTCCATATGTTCTTTTATGCAAACACCTTTCAGTTTTACCTATGCAAAAATCAGAGCACTCTGAACATTGGGCAATGTACACCTTTACTACCACAATTGCTTTTGGACAAGTAAACTGTAGTTTTTAAATGATTATACAGTTTAAGAACATTTCCTTCTAAAATGCACCTTCATTGATTGCCTGACCACAACAGGTTGGCCCAACCTTAATGTAATCAAAGGTCTTAGTTGGGGGAAACTTAAAAAATGGGTTTAAACTTTGGGCCCTTCTTGCAAGTAAAAAGTAGCTTCTCCCCTAATAATTTAAAAATAGTAGGGTTATCTGTAAACATATTCCAATGTTTACCAATAATATTTCTTATTTTCCTAGAGCAGGCATTAAATTGAGTCACCATAACATGCTCATAATGCCTTATATGGGTAGTATTATCAGAATTTGCAAATGTTGTGGATACAAAATCAGTTCCTAAAAGAGGTTTGTATTTTGTGCCCAGCCATCCTTAACGTCATTAATAATATTCCTTACTAAGTTTTCAGGATAACCCTTGTCTGTAAACATATTGAAAATTATTTCCAATTCAATCACCACATCCTCCTCATTCTAACTGCTCTAATATTCTGTCCCTTTCCTAAATTTGTTTTTTGGAAAAATGGGTAAGAATTTGTAAAGTTAAGTAGCAGTTCATAGGTTCATAGGTGTGTACTAGGCTAATGGCTCTGGAGCCTTTACAAGCCTACCCCATAGAAGTGCCCTGGCATTGTGCCGCCCGACGTTAGTTCCCAGTGCCTCTATCAAGCAGAGCCACTGGAGTGATCCCAGGGGTGAACTTTCTATTACCCATCCACTCATCAAGGTTTCTCTTGAAGAGAGACAGGGAGGTGCTCTGCTTGACATGTATGGGGAGTGCATTCCAGAGCATGGGCAGTCTCTGGGTGAGGAACCTGTCCTTCCAGCATGTTCTGTTGATTATGGTAATGAGGTTGAGGTCTCTGGAGCATGTGGTCCAGAGGGATTGGGATTTCTTTAGATGTAGAATTTCTAACAGAGCTGGGTCAGACATGGCTTTGTAAGTCAAGCAAAGAGCACCTCTATGTAGGCAAAATGAGACAGAGAATAGCTGAAGTCTTTTGAGTATGTCCATGTAGGACATGTGTTTAATGCCTAGTATCTTCTTTGTGAGGTACTTCTATGGCCTCTCCAGCTGTTGCATGTGTCTAGTGAGGTACATGCCAAATGGGCCATTATATTCAATTATTGGTCTAATGAGGAAAGAGTAGAGAGAGACGATGACCTCTTTCTTCCTGGATGAAAAACCCTTGGTAATGAGATGTGCCACACAGAAGGACTTTCTGACCACAATGGCAATGTGGTAGTCAAAGGAGAGGTTGCTGTCAACCTATGGCTCCAGATCTCTTTTAACACCTTCAGTGTTCAGTGGGCTCCCATCAATGTGGTAATTAGTGGGAAATTAGTTTTTACCAAAGGGGATGATAACACATTTTTTGGCATTAAGCTTAAAGCCATGGTTTCGACACCAGTCATTGGTCTTAGTGAGGCCTTTCTGTAGGATGTCTGCATCACTTGGGGAGTTAATAATGGCTCCCAGCTTACAGTCATCTGCACACTTAGTCAGCCAGAGTCCCTTTGCATTGGCCTGGACTTCTGAGAAGTAGATGCCGAACAGGAGAGGACCCAGGACCGATCCCTGTGGAACTCCACTCGTGGCTTGTCAGCAGTCTGACTTGGAGTCTACTACTTTCACACTGTGTGTTCTATCTGAGAGCCAATTTGCAACCCACCAAGTAATATAGGTGTTGATGCCTAGTTTGGTAAATTTATCAATAATTCCTGATTGAGGAATGGTATCAAAGGCCTTGGCCTGATCAAGGTAGGCTGTATGCACTTCCTTACCTTCATCCACAACCCTGGTGACTGACTCAAAGAAGTCAACCAGGTTGAGCAGGCATGATCTCCCTTTTACAAAGCCAAATTGTGTGGGGTCTCGAGTTTGGAGATTTCCTATATCTTTGTTAATCAGGTCCATGATGATGTGCTCCATAGTTTTACATATCAGACTCATCAGACTAATGGGGTGATAATTCCCAGGGTCTGTAGTTGCTCTCCCTTTATGGAGAGGGATGACTGCAGCAGCGCGCCATTCTGTAGGGACAAAGCCTGAGGTGAGGCTGTGACTGAACAGGGCACACAGATGTGGTGCCAGTTCACTTTGTATTTCATGTAGAACACAGCCAGGGATATTATTGGGTCCCATGGAAGCTGTATTCTTGGCCTTGGACAATGCAGCTTTAATCTGTGCTGCAGTAATGCTGGGTGCCTGGCATTCCTCTGGTATTGTGATTGGTCCTTTGGGGGGAAGCGGTAAAGTTGGCACTGAATCTGTCGGCCAGTATGTTGGCAATATCTGTTGGCTCAGTATAGGAGGTACCATTGTGCAGTAACTCAGAGCAAATCTGGGTATTGCCATGCAGGTTCTTGATATAATTATAGAAGGCTTTGTGATTGTTTTTAGTGTCTGCCACAATTCAGCCTTCATAGCTGGATTTGGAGGATTTGATAAGGGATCTCAACTTTTTGCTGAGGCTAATAAGGGAGTTTTTCCAGTCTTGGGATTTCACCTTTTTCTGCAACAGTGTCTTCCTTCTGTTATAGAGTTTATTAATGGCAGGGGACCACCAGATTGGCTTCCTTTTTCTGGAGGAGTGCATCTTGGTTCTGTTGGGTATGGCCAGTTTCATGCATTTATGTACATCTTCGTACAGTGCATTGGTGTATGATTTGGCAGTCATGCAGCTATTTTCCATTGGCATAAGTGCCAAAATGTTAGCCACCTCTGTTTTTAGAAGCCCAAAGTCAGCTTTGGCGAAGTTTTTCAAGATGGTTACCTTTGTGGGGTGTGTGGGTGAGATGTGGATTTTCATGGTAATTAGTTTATGGTCAGATCTGACCAGGGAGGGATTGACTACTGGTGTAGTGTAACAGTCGCCCATGTTAGTAATAACCAGGTCAAGGATGTTGCTTCCTCTAGTGGGGGTCAGAATGAGCTGGT
Organism: Protopterus annectens; assembly: GCF_019279795.1. Taxonomy (NCBI): domain Eukaryota; kingdom Metazoa; phylum Chordata; order Ceratodontiformes; family Protopteridae; genus Protopterus; species Protopterus annectens. The sequence goes on from NC_056731.1 coordinate 269,349,564, forward strand.
CCAGTACATTGGAACTGATGAATTCCAGGAAGCAGTGGGCCAGTGTATTGATGCTTGAGTAGTTCTCCCAGATGATGGAGGGGTAGTTGAAGTCTCTTAGTATGAAAGTGATGGGTTGGACCTTGATAGATTCAAGGGTGCTTAGGAATGTGGAATGAGAGTCTAGGGACATGGTTGGGGACCTAGCACAGGCTATGACCTGGATCGCCATCTTAACCAATTTTAGTTGTACCTGAAGTACCTTAGATGTGTTATGCTGGGCCACTAGTCTGGAGGTGTGCATATCTTTTATGAATATGGAGACACCACCACCTTTGCCACTATGGTCCGTGTTTTGGGGCCGAAAGGTGTGGCATGAGTTATAGCCTGGTTGCGCAGGGGTGCTTTCTGCTGCTTTAAACCAGGTTTCTGTTACAGCATAAATGTTGATGTTCTCCATTTTGAGGAGGGCTTTGAGCGAATGCATCTTAAGATTTAGACTTCTAGCATTGAGCAGCATGATCCTCACATCTCATTTATTTATAGCTGTTATGGTGGTAATTTGGTTTTTGGAACACCACCTAAAAAAGGCACTATGGGGTGGCAAGAGCCTTAGCCATTACATGGAAACCGAGGGTGGACAGATGCAGGTCATCCCTGGCAAAGCATTGAGGTCTGTCAGTCATGTCATCCCAAGCAGACAGATACTGGATCCCCTTTGAATGACACCAGAAACTTAGCCAATTGTTGAAGTCAATCATTTTTTTGTTTGTACTGCGGTATCATTCTGGCTGATGATAGGATACTGCTCAGGGCTAGGGTCATAACTGCCTGGGCCACATAATCCAAGAGCTCCACCATGTCTCTTTTCATGTAGTCCAGGGAGGTGAGTTCCAGGTCATTCACACCCACACAGACAATGACAGAGTCACACTTGTACTTGTTGTGGAGTGACCTGAGTGTGTGTGTTATGTGTCGGATTCTGGCACCTGATAGACAGCTGACTGTTACCTTCTCCTTATTCAACCTAGTGAGTGGGACATCTGTGCACCTCACTATTGAGTAGCCTATGATTAGTGTATTGGTCAAGGTGTTTAGCCTTAGAGGCTTAGGTTGAGGGCCACACTGTGGAGGTAAGCTATGTGTCCTGTGGTTTGTGCTGTGTTGTGGGGGTCGAATGTATTTCTGTCTTGGAGGTCTCTGCTGTTTGGGTAAATTTCTATTGAGACCCTCCACAAAGGTGGTGTGTGGTTTGTGTTTTTATGTGAGAGATGTGATGGTGGGTGTCTGGAGGGCTATGTGTTCCATGTGGTGTGGTGCAGGTGTTGACCTTCTCATCTTGACCAGCTAGTCCAGTCTTGGCTGGAGAGTGCATAGCTTCCAATATGGTGATATAAGTGCATCTGTCACAAGTCTGAGTGTTTGGAGGTAAGAAGAGAGGGTTGTCTGTGTATATGAGGCAGTTGCTACACTGCCTGAGAATGCCCAAGTGCACCCGGTTAATAGGAGAAATCACAGGGAACTGCCCTTTACTCATGCCAGGAGGGGTGGTCATAACTACTAAGTACTGGAGCTCTTTCCATGAAGAACAGCTAGTGCTGATGGCACTTAGGTGTGCTACAGTAATTTCTACAAAAGCCTATTGAAGTGCAAAGTGATTAAGCTATTTGAAGTGCAAGAGAGAAAGAACTAGCAAGATTCAAGGGAAAAACTGAAGAGCAGACTTTCTGGCATCAGTAATAGTTTACCTTAGCTCAGCACTGCTAGGTGGAGCTTAAACAAGCATAAACCTGAGCAAACACAGGCCTTTAAACCAGAAAGTTGAAAGGGATGGAAAAACTGCCCAAATGGCCAAAAAACTACAATTTCTGGGCCAGACACCACTCCTTTTGTGGTAGATAGGCTACCTAGTGCTTACCACTCCCACTGATAAGCTAGAAGGTGTCCCTCCTACACAGAAAGGCTTGGTGGGGCTCAGAAGCTTACAAACAGTCCTGGATACAGCAAATTTGTATCTGGACTAGACTAGTTACAGGAAAGGCAGGAAACATGCTTAGAACTTTTTTTTGTTTGCTTTTGTTTTTTTACAGAAAAGTAGCTAAAACAGCAGTAAAAACAATTCAAATGCAATGCAAGCTAGCACACTTGAATGTGTAGCAATATTAATGCCAATACCATTTAAATAAATGCAATTAAATTAAAAACAACTAAAAACAAGTGCAGAAAGCAGTAAATTGGGAAAAAAATCAAAGTGGAGGCATTTATAGTATCTCTTTCTCCTTCTTGATGCTCTTGCAGTCCACATGACACCAAAACTGGATCTGCGGAGCTTAAACAAGCACAAACCCATGCAAATGCAGGCTTTTAAACCAGAAAGTTGAAAGGGATGGAAAAACTGCCCAAACGTCCAATAAACTACATTATCTGGGCCAGAAACCACTCCTCTTGTGGTACATACGCTACCTAGTGCTTACCACTCCCACTGATAAGATAGAAAACTTTCCTCCAACACAAAAAGGCTTGGGGGGCTCAGAAGCTTACAAACAGTCCTGGATACAGCAAATCTGTATCTGGACTATACTAGTTACAGGAAAGGCAAGAAACAAGCACAAACATGGGCTTTTAAACCAAAAAGTTGAAAGGGATGGAAAAACTGCCCAAACAGCCAGTGATGGCTGGTGACTTCAAATCAAAGGGGGGCTGCAGGAGACAGCTGAATGGGTGGGGTCAATGGGAAGTGGTGCGGCCAATTAGAAAGGGGAGGAGCTATGCTCAAAACCACAAAAACTGTAACTTTAATTAAATACACTGCCCTGGGTGCCAAATCATCATTATGTGAGTCCAATCAAGACAAAATTAAGAATAGAAGAATAAAAAAATATTTCAATGCATTGGCTGCATGACAGCTTACTTAATAACTAAAAGGAAACAAAAAGGTTGTGAGGCATGAAAAAATAAGTTACTTTTTAAATACATTACTGGAATGCCAGTCAAAATCAAGTATAAGAAAAACAAGCAGCACTCATCTCAAACTACTTCTCCTTGCACTGCAGTTCTAATTATAATTTATATTCAGCTTTATTAAAGTACCAAGTAACATGTGCAAAGTAGCAATCTCTGTGATACCCCCACTTGTAAAAATGTTTCTTATCCAAAAAGACCTGCAGCCTGACAACTGTCTACTTGTTTCATGGGGAAAACATGATCAAAGTAAAAAAATGGAAAGCAAACAAGAAACAAGTTCAAGATACATTGCTTAAAGGATTACTGCACAGGTTATGGACCACACATGATAGATTGACATTCTGTTTAGTTTACAGGTAAAGCCTGCAAAGATGACTGCAAGTCTCCAACAAATGTAATGAACTTCTTAAAATAATGTAATCCTGTCCTTTATTACAAATACCGTCATATGCATTTCAATACCCAAGGCTTATACATTATCTAGTTATGTAAGTATTCTCTGAATGGCAACAACAGAAAGGCTTTCAATATTGGCAATTCTTTAACAATATACTTATTAAAGCTTACTTGCATCTTACAATCTCAGACAAGCTTACCTGATGGTCATTTAAGCATTGCTTCTTAAACACAGAGCAACATACACTTTCTGAATAATAATAAGCATAAATCAACAGTATAAAAATATGACAGAAACCAGAACATTATGCAACATCAAGGACAGGTGAAAAGCCACTGTAGTACTTGTGTCTACCTTGGATGGGGGGACACTCTGAACATTTACACTGCACAACTGCTCCTTGTCTTGCTTGGACACTTCCAGAGTCACTACATGGGGGAGTGGGGTGCTTGGCCCAGACACATTTGTCATACCTCTCAACCTCAGAGCAAGAAATCTGGACAAAGCCATACATAGAAGTGGGACAAAGGTCCCAAAATAAAGACAGTTTTTAAATATTGCTCTTATAAACTTAGAAAGATAATAGAATAGTAGGTTTTGCATTAGTATGAATTTTCTGAAGGGTATTAAATCTGAAACTCAGATGTCTGTCATTATTTTCTAACTTCAGTCTTTAATGATTTGCCAATAATTTGCCAAAAAAAACACAATTTCAAGAAAAATGGACCAAAAATGTGATGCAAAAATATAAAATAGCCACGCAATACAGCTGGGAACCTTTCAAAGATGGGACACTTTTTTTAATATTAGTACTTCTAACTTGAGCAGCTGAAAAATAAAAGAATCTACATGCATTTCTGAAATAAAAGTAATCTATAATTATTACAGTTATTAATTGTAAACGCTCCACATTTTCTTCCAAAATTGCTATTTTGCGGAGGGATTATTAGGGAAAGAGCAACATTTTGAGCCAAAATCGGGGACAGTTGAGAGGTTTGGATATGCCTAATTCTATAAAGCAATTTATTTGCATGTACCTCTCAACCTATTATTGCAGGAAATCTGGACATGGCCAAATATATTGGGGGAACATATAAACAGTACTAAAAATTGCTCTTGTATAAACTGAGACAGTTGATAGAATAACAGGTCTTGCTTTAGCATGCATTTTTCTGAAGGTTATGAAGTCTGAAACTCAGTATCTGTCATTATTTAGTGACTTAATTCCTAAATGATTTGCCAGAAAACCACAAATTTTATGAGGAACAAACCAAAAATAAGAAGCAAAAATATTTTCATTCTGTGAAAATCTGGACAGTTGAGAGGTATAGTTCAGCCGGAGCTGTCTTTGAGTTTGCTGCCCTTCCCCCTTACAAAATCATGGTCGACTGGAGCCTCCCCCCTGCAGCCATTCCAATAAACCATTATTTGGCTATTTCACCCCATTTACCATAAACACTAATGTGCATACTGCTTTACTTCTACGGTGATTTGGACTTCATTTGAAAGTTCTATTTTGCATTTTACAGCACAAACACCAAGACATCTGCTAAACAAAGCAATGCAGTCTCACAATGAAAACAGACTTAGCACTAAAACTTCTCTGCCTTTGAAACTCACATACATTGAAACAGCATTGAAACCCACATCCAAAGAAAATACATTTGGCTAGTGGCAGATAAAGACTAACTTTGGGCTATTTTCAAATGATAGGCCCCTTGCACACAAAACATACATGTGTTCTGTGATGCACCTTCCTGATTGCATTAAATTATATTCCTTATATAATACTGTACAGTTGTTAGAGGGTGTTTTAAATTTATTGTTTTGAACATTTTTCCAGTAAACAATGAAACAAAATGCATGACTCAATAATAACAAAACTGCTCAGTTGAGAAGATTTCCATCATAAAAGTCTACTCAAACTTCCACAATCCACCAATATCAATAAATATGTACAATCTCTACAGAAGTAAAAGTCATCTAAATAATTCCACATTAAAAAGATCTGTAACTAATGAAGAGGTTACTGCTAGCAAACAACTTTATATTTCATTGTTTCATCTATAAATAAAGTGCCTGTTGCCCTTGAGGAATAAATTGCCTATATTATATTAAAAAATGATAAGCTATTAATATTGCAATAGGGAATGGATGGCAAATAACAGGCAGGTTCATAGTTACTAGATATCTTTGCCAAAGAGGACATTCTCAAGACAGCAGCATCCACCTGTTTACAATGCAGTACAATATCAGCAATGCATCTACATACTGTGGGAGTAGAACACACAGCCTTCTGCATCAAAAGCAAGTACACTACCTGTCGTGCTATAAACAATGCAAGCAGTCTCAGCATAAGCAGCACTAAACTTCTCTTTCCCTGCAGCTCTCAGCTCCTTGCAAAATCTACTCGACACTCGACTATATCTCTCAACTTTGCAGAACAAGAAATCTGGAAAATGCCAAAATGTATTGGGGAGGGACAAAAGCCCAGAAACCATGGACACATTTTAAACATTGCTTGTATAATCTTGGAAAGTTGCTAGAATAAAATGTTGTGTTACCACCATGCATTTCACTGCCAAGTCTGGAACCCAGGACTCTGTGCAAAACAGTCAGAGCAACATACCACTATGCCAAATCAGCTGTTTTGTGAAAGAGAGGAAGAATGAAACTTAAATGGCTACCATTTAATGAAGTCAGTTCTCATCATAGCTGGCAACTTCTTAGCACAAAACACCTGGGCAAAGCCAGTAATGGGGGAATACAGCCCTCAAACATATTCAGTGAATTCAGTTCTCACCATAGCTCTCAACCTTAGCACAAAAAACCTGGACGAAGCCAATAATGGGGAAATACAGTCCCAAAAATAGGGGCACATTTCAAATATTCATCTTATAAACTTACAAAATTGCTAGAATAAAAGGTATTGTGTTACTATGTACTTTCTGAAGAATATAAAGTCGGAAATTCAAATCCCTGTCAATTTTATTTATTTAACATTTGTTAACCAGAAACGTCTGACTTGGAACAAAAGCCAATTTTCAGCAGAGGCCCAGGGAGAAATACTGCAGACACATGTCTTTGTAAGATGGGAGGACACCAGAGCAAACCCACAGAGGACATGCAGACTCCACACAGAAGGCACCCCAGCCAAGAATCAAACCAGAGAACCTCTAGCTGTGAGGCAACAATGCTATCACTGCACCATCAACTATTTAAGAGGTAAACAGAAACCACAGATTTTACAAGGAACAGAACAGAACAAAATATGAGGCAAAAATCTCCAAAAGTTTCACAAATGGTGGTGGATATGGAATTCAGGCTCTTGTTACCTGTAGCCAAAGTAAAGGGTTCAAGCACCACCAGCAGGTATCCTGAGTTCTCTCTAGCCACCAGTACTCACTGAGTGGGGCATCTCAACACACACACACACACACACACACACACACACACACACACACACACACACACACACACACACACACACACTTTCCTGGAACGGTCCAAGACTGCTGACTCTGCAGTCGAATCCCCTTCCAGTCTATGTGGTTAGCACCGCATAGACTTCTGGGGAATCAGCAGTCTGCTTCCTTCTTCCTGAATCTGGACTGGTAAGGCAGCAGTCCGGATTCACTTTGTATGGAGGATTTGGAGGACTGTAGGACTGTACCATTGTGGCTCACAGCTGGGGGGGGGCTGCAGTCCGATATCATGAGCCGCCACTGCAAACGGCCAATAACTACAATTTCTGGGCCAGAAACTACTCCTCTTTTGGTAGATAGACTACCTAGTGCTTACAACTCCCACTGATAGGCTAGAAGGCTTCCCTCCAACACAGAAAGGCTTGGGAGCTCAGAAGCTTGCAAACAGTCCTGGATACAGCAAATCTGTATCTGGACTAGACTAGTTACAGGAAAGGTGTGAAACAAGCACAAACATGAGCTTTTAAACCAGAAGTCTGCTAAGTTGCTAAAAGTAGGTTGCCTAAAAACCTGCAACTTGAAACCCTTATCAGTATTTCTAAGGTTTTTCCTAAGGTTTTAAGTTTGTTCCATGTAAAATATTGGACTTAGTAAATACCTTAGTAGAGCCTAAACTATTTGCAAAGAAAGTGAATTTGGAGGTATTCTTTAATCCCAATTGTGTCTATTCTAGGGACAGTTTGGGCAAAATGGACCTCCCAATTAGAAAGAGAAGTACCTTCAATCTGCCATTGCATCCATTAATTAACATATTCAGACAAGCTGTTAGAGATTAAGTTTATGCGTGAAGTTTGTGCTTTAGGTTTACCCTCACACAAAAAAATATTCTTATAACCTTACAAAACAAGAAAGGAAGTTTATGTATAAACTTTTACATGACAATTCACTTAGGATTATGAAACTAGATAAAGGGGACTGTACAGTTTTGTTTGATGTACACAATTATTCTATTAGTGTGTTAAGTATTTTGCATAATATGAATACCTATATTGCAGTTTCTAAGAACCAAGTTAAAGTTGCTTATCACCATATAGGCTTGAAGATTTAGTATTAAGGAAAAACTTCCCCTTACAACTAAAACAATCTGTTTTTTTCACTCTGTCTTTGCTTCTGAGTTGTTTTAACATCTTAAAATCACTCTGACTGCTTCTTATAGAATTGTAATGTTTTCTGCAAAATGGCTGTCAATGGAGCTTGACATATCAATGTGATCTTATTTTTCTTCAAGCCTTTCTCTTTCCTATAGCCCATTTCAAGTCTGCTTTATATGAGTCAAGCTAGTCATAAGGAAATAATGATATAGTCCCATTCCACAGACATATAATAGGATTAATGTCAGTCACTGTCATCTTATATGCTGTCTGCAACAGGACTGCTTATTTTATTTCTTGAATGGCCCACATTTCTGTGTGTCCCGGTGCTTGTTTTATAATATACCAAGGAATTATACAGCTGCAACCAGAAAAGTAGCTAAATTGCAGGCCTTTGTTTAAAGTATCTTGCACTTTGGTAAATGTGCTGATAATTTACAAGAATTACAAGAAAAAAATATTTTTTGACTTTTCTCTAAAAGTCACAGACATTTTTGATACTACATTGAAGTCATCTCAAAATGTAAAGTAGTATAAACAACAAACATTTAAAGTTGAAAGCTTAGCATTTCAATACCGTGATGCTGCTTATGTAAATTTGTCAAAAAAGGTGACAACTGCCTTTGAACCATCGATTGATCTAATTGCTCTGTTTTGCTATGAAAGGCATGGCTACATTGGAAGCAGGTTTGAACCACTGTTAAGTTTTCTTCTTCTCTTCTTCTCTGTAATAAAGACAATAGAAAACAGTTTCACACCCCTCTATCTTATTTACAGCAGCCTGAGCTCCTGACTACAGATTTCTATGTGTCTCTGGTATGGCATGGAGGTGTAGACAAAGTCCTCTGCAACTTATGTGAGAAGTTAAGTTTTAAGAAAAGTGGGTGGTCTTTCCCTTTGATACCAAAGTGAGGAAATTAAAGTTTTATAAAGTACAAGCAGGTTTCAGCTACATACACAGTACTGGAATCATACTGTAGGGAGAAAGGCAACCTAAGAGTTGAGTTAAACTGTAGGAGAAGGTGGAGTTCTCCTTTAAATAGTAAACTAGACACAGGCATTTTTAATATTATAAGAAATCTCAGCCCTATTATGCCATCCACTTTTGGCATTCCCAAAGTTCAAAAAGATATCCTTGAACCCCCATTTAGACCTATAGTAGCGGGTTAAAAAAACATACCCTACAGCGATTCATATTCATGATTTAGCAGCACATTTGCTAAAGGATTTGTGGGATTTTGTGGGTCAGTGAAAACCACAACTTTGGACTAAGGAGATTCCATTCCTTACCATTGACATCATGCATCTTTGTTCCTCAATACCTTATGAAGATGCTTTAGAACATTTTCAGGAGAGCCTTATGGATTATGATTTTTTTATCAGTGGAAAGAATTAATATTATTTTTGAGTTGATTTCTTTAGTGTTAGACAACAATGTTGTGTATTTTGAAGGTGAACTGCTAAAACAAATTAAGAGGGTAAAGATGGGCACAGCTTATGCACCCATATATGGTAATTTGGCTATGGTGACTTGGGAAAAGCAGCATGTTCTCAATTGTGTTTCAACCAGAATATATAATTATATTTGCACATTTTGGATGATATATTCATCCTTTGGGAAGACTGTGACACTCGGGTTGATGATTTTATTAACTATTTAAATGAGACTATACTCTTATAGTTCACCTTCCACACTAGTATGAACTTTTTGGATACCTTAATTACAAGACTTGATAAGGGTTTCAATTTGCAGGTTTTTAGGAAACCTACTTTTAGCAACTGCTACTTATACTTTACGAGTTCTCACCCATTTTTTCCAAAAAAGGAATTTAGTGAAGGGACAGATTATTAGAGCAGTTAGAATGAATGAGTGGGAGGATGTGGTGATTGAAGTGGACATAATTTTCAATATGCTCAAAGACAGGAGTTACCCTTAAAATTTAGTAAGAAATATTATTAATGAGGTTAAGGATGGCTGGGGCACACAATACAGACCACTTTTAGGAAATACTGAATTAGTACTGTAAAGATGTTTTTTGGGCCCTGTCATTAACAGTAAAGTTCAACCAATAAAAGTAGCTAAGAGACAATTAGAGTTAGCACTGTTTCTGTCTCCTTGCAAACTACTCAACCTTTTCTACTGTGCAATATATTTCTTCTATAGATTTGAATGCTTTCTTTTATTAATTTTTCAGTACCATATCCTTTAACTGCAAAATAATAAAGTTACGGTGTCACTTACTGCAGTACAAATTAAATATTGTAAGATACAGGGTTATGATCAGGTTTCTGATTGTAATCACATTATTATGTGTGCGAGATATAGATGCCAAGAAATTCAGCTTGAAGTAGCAGCTTGATAGGTGAATCTTGGCATCCATGTCAAGAACACATAATGATGGGTTATGATCGGTGAGGCCTGATCATAACTCTTGGTAGTGCATATAGTTTTATATACTCCATGTACTACCTGTTACAAAAAGCCAGTAAAGCATTTAGCAAGCGCTGTTGTATAGACAGCAAGTAGGAAAAAAACATCAGGGATGGTTTTTGAATACTGCCCTAATTTAAATAAATTACATACAGACTAATGTCTGTAAACTTCAGTAGACATAGGAGGACAGATACTCAGGGGCTAAGGGAATGTTCCTTCCCTTATACTTGACTGTCACAACACTTACTGGGTGTGTAACATTTGTTCCACACCTTTGAAAGCCATGTGGCAGTCAGGTTTTGCACTATGGTAGCGCATAACAGGTTTATCTTTTCCCAATTTTGGAGCTTAATCATGGTGCTGAATGCATTACAAATTTCTTTGAAATCTGGCAGGTGCTGTTTTACATTCTTGCTCATGTACAATATAATCCAACAGGTGCAAACAGTTCACAACTCATTAGACTACAGCCTTTGATCTGTTATGATTCTAATACCACTGTCCGCTAGTTTTTAGTCTCCTTCAAAATTATTTTACCAGATTCCTAACTTGAGGCCTGCTCGTCTGTTATCAGTGTGATGATTTAGCTAGTTGCATACCACACTGTCCTAACATCATTCCCATAAATGCAGAGCTCTTCAGTCAGTATTGGATTATGCACCTGGAGCTGTAGGCCCAGTGAAGTTGGCAGCACTATCTACAGCAGAAGGAGGCTAGTGTACACCAGAGTGCCATGGCCGTATAGCATGAATTTAGGAAACAGTTTAGAGTCTGTGGTCTAAACAATACAGTTTCTTCTCTGTCATACATTGTATGGGTATTATTGCATTAGCATCTGAGTTTGCTGAAAGAAGTCTCTGTCATCATACAAGTTTGTTTTTTGTTTTTTTTTTAGCACATTTACTGAAATCGCATTGATGTGTTAATGTTGCCCCAAAATGGCATATTCAATGCTAATTTTTACTTTTATTTTATGTAATAAAATGGTGCTAACCAACTGATGATGTAATCACCACTGAACTGACATAGTACAATTCAGTATTTGTTTTGCAAACCAGTTATCACATAGGTGATTGTTTTCAATTGTCAATTATATAGTCAAGAAGCACTACACAAAAATGGCTTATGAATGAATCTTCTGCTAATCAGAGTAAATCATTCACAATATTGCAAAAATCTACTGTAGGATGTCATCTATGCTGGGATATACTCACACATAGCATGGTATGGTCACACAAACTTAACCTAAATGATTTATCAAGGTAGCACACACTTCCATAATCAAGTATGCTGTGTCCATCCCCAGGGAAGTAGCAGCTGCCTTTAGTAACATGATTGGCCCAACTTTGTCCTGTCAAAATGAAACAGAAAAGTAAGAATGTATCTACTCTTCCTCAAATGTTTTTGATTAGGAGTAGTTTACTGGGACTGGCCCAGGGTTTGATTCAGGCTATTGAGCCTTCTTGTAGAGTAGTATTTGTTAAAAGAAAGAGAAATATCTCTGTTTTCCTGAAGAGATTCAAGATTCTGTATCTGAAGAGGAAGCTACAGGGATGGATTCAGGGTTTTGTCCTCAGATTTCTGATTCAGATGCAGTGGAGAGCTCACTTTCTGATTCTATCTGTGGAGGTTTCTCTTTCTCTGGGTCTATCGCTAGAATGTCCCAGTGTTTCCAGTGGGAGAACAATGAGGCTCCTCAGTCCCTCAAAAGAACTATGATTTTTTACAGAAATATTTTCTAGAAGCTACACCCATTCCTCCTGTCCTGTCTTCTTTAGGGGATGTGTGTTTTAGTGCCTGCAATTTTCCTGATAGTCAGCCAGCTGCCCCTAAAAAGGCAGATAGGATGTATAAAGTTCCTCAGTCTTTTAATTTTTATATAGTATCCCCAAATCTGATCCAGCAGCTAGCTGACCCCTCTGTTACGATGCACTTTATTAATTCCAATCCTACTATTTTTAAGAAGGATGGGAAAATTATTGATAGGTACGGGAAAAGTGTATACTTCTGCAACTTTAAATTTCAGAATTTTATAATGTCAAGATCATATATTAAACTAAATACTAAAAGTATGAGGAATGTTTTATCTACAGTTTCTTCTTATGAAGAAAAATCCACTTTAAAAAACGTAGCTTCTTCTATTGCACAGGTCACAATGCATTGTTTGCAGAATGTGTATCACTCTGCTGATACTTTATCCAGGGCTAAGGCCACTGTTATGGTTTTGAGTAGGTTTGCTTGGATGCATTCTCAGAAACTACCAAATGATATTAAAAATGAGATTTTAAATCACCTTTGGATAGAAGTTAGTACCTGGCCCCTCTGCTGCAGAGGTGATCAAAAGGTTTGATGAAAGGGGCAAGCTGACCCATGGAATTTCTAAAACTTTCAGCCCTCCTTTTCCAAATTGCCCAACAGTTTAGGTTTCTTCTCATAAAATTTAGTCAAAAACAGGAAAAAACAGAATCAACAAAATTGGAGTAAACAGATGTTTAAGAAGAAGTGGCAAGGAGGTTCCAAAAAGAAGGCTCAAACCTCCCAAAACCAAGGACATTATAAGTCTCAATGACTATTCAAGAGACCTTGTGATCCTCTCCCATCCTTGCACTTTTTCTCTTCCAGAAAGTCTGCATCTCTAATTTTGTCTTTGGCAAAAGATTGTTTCAGACAAATGAGTTCTGAAAATGATTCTTCAATGCTACAGATGGCAGTGGAAGGAAATTCCTCCTTTCCATGTGGTCATCAGATCTTGTGGCCATTAGCCTAGTAAACACCTATGAGCCTATGAATCTGTTCCTCGTCCTGCAGATCAGACTGTTTTGTTTTCACCTGTTCTTCCCCGCATGTTGTCCCAAGGAGTAATAGAAATAGTTCATCCTTCCCAGGTGGGAAAGGTTTATTCAAGGATGTTCCTAGTCACAAAGAAAGAAGATGCTTGGAGACTAATCCTGGATCTTTCTTTCTTAAACATGTTTGTGATAGTGCCCAGATTCAAAATTATGTCACTTCACAACCTGTTGCCTCTTCTTTCTCTTTAAAGTTTCCTGGTAACACTGAATTTAAAAGATGCTTATCATCACATTCTTATTCATTCAGACTTCAGGTGTTTCCTAATGTTCTGTTTGTCTGGATTACATTATCAGTTCTCTGCAATACCCTTTGGACTATCCACTACACCAAGAGTGTTCACAAAGTGTCTGGCTCCAGTTATACCTCTCATTGCATGCTACAGGGTATCCACATTTTCCCATATTTAAATAACTTACTTATCTTTGTAGAGTCTTATACAAAATGTCAGGAATCTCTCTCTTGGGTAAAAGATCTCTTGCACAAACTGCGATTCAAAGAGAACATTCAAAAGTCTTGACTCCCTCAAATGGGATTGTGTTCCTCAGATGTCATCTAGACACCTCAGTTCAAAGAGCTTTTCTTCCAAAGGAACAATATATCTTTATTTAGATTTATTTATGAGGTTTTCCACTCAGACTTTGGTCACTGCAAGGGAATGCCTCAGGATTTTAGGTTTCATGACATTTATGATTCTCATGATACCCCTGGCAAGACTCCACATGAGAAAGATACAGTGGTATCTGAATTCTCTTTGGTTTCAGCATCAACATATTTTATCTTTTCAGATCCTAGTACTATTATATAATAAAGTAGTATAATTATGAAATTATGAAATGAGATGAATTTGAAATCATGCTATTATAGTAATAACCCATGGCTGGGTGTGGGTAATGCTGGATTTACTCACCACGGTTGGTGTGGTTGGATTACAAGGGTGAAGCTTGGCTGATTAAATAAAGCCAACAGTGGGTGAATCCTTATGTACGCACAAACTGGAGTGGATTATTGCTATTAAACAATTATTTAAGAAAGAAATTGCTTACCTTTCTTAAATAATGTATTTGTATAAGGGCCCTACAGTCTTCTTCTGCATTGTCTTCCCTATACATATCTATCTATATCTACTGTATATATATATATATATATATATATATATGTATATACATATATATATATATATATATATATATATATATATATATATATATATAAATATATGTATATATGGGTCTACTTTGGTAGACCAAAATTTCACTTACCCAAAATGCATATCACCAAGATGAAAAGGCCAATTACCACACAACACCAGCGTCCCTTAACTCTGACTTTCCACTCTAGGTAGGTAACTGCTTGGCCGCCCTGTTGAACTTTGCCCCTTACCCTCAGGGTAGTGTGATCTCAGAGTTGATATAGAAGGGTGTGAGGGGTGCAGCCCCCACATAGGGGTGAGTGGGGGCAAAGCCCCCCACATGGGTGGGTTTGCTTTCCTTCAGTTTTACTTTTTTTGTTCAGGATGGACAAGCAGTTACATACCTGGAGTGGAAAGTTGGTGTTCTGGGACATTGGTGTTGTGCGGTCGTCGGCCTTTAAGTCTTGGTGATATGCATTTCGGGTAAGTGGAATTTTGGTCTATTGAATATATATATATATATATATATATATATATATATATATATATATATATATATATATATATATATATATAGTGGGACTATGTGCCTACACTTGCACAGTACATCAGTGCAGGAAAAGTGGGTTTTTTATTTATTTATTTATTTTTAATATTAAAAAATAGAGATTTACAAGTGACAGTACAAACATATAAGGAAAGCCAGGTAGGTTTCTGTTTGTTTGGTTTTGCAAAACATACTTGATTTTTCTTATATTTTGCTCTGTCCCTCAGTGTACACCAACAGAAAGTCTGACCTCTGAATGGTACTTCAGTGAGCAAACCTTTTTCTATTGGTATATGCTCGATTTGCAATGAGCATGCTTATTGGGCTGCCCAATCCAAATGCTTGTTTTTAAATAGTAATGAGCATTTACTGTATAACTGGTATTATCTAATGGGTTATATTAGTTTCCTGTGTTGCTGTTTTAATGTGTTATTTTAATTTCAGTTTTATACTGTTATATTATAATATTATATGAAGTTATGTTACATTATTGCATTTTGCTTTTGAATATTATGTTCCCTGTGAGCAGATTAGACAAGGTTATTATAGTGTTTTCTCTTCAGTTTGTTATCTGATTTTTTTGGGAGCCAATAGACTACATTAATTTGTAACTGTCATTGAGAGTACACAAAACTGCTTAAAAAGGCAGCTACCTGCATTTGTTTTAACAGGAAGTTAGAGTCTAAAGAAGCTGTTAATCATTCTGTTGTCAAATATCACAATGAAAAACTTGGGACATATCCATTGCTTTTATCCAGGGAAAATGCTTTGGCAGGAGGTGTTAATAAATGTAACGTGTTCTCTGCTACATATTCAGACTTTTTACACTACAGTTCAATGAAACATTGAGGGCTTCATAAATAAACTGTCAGTTAAACTAAGAGGATTAAAGACTTGAGCAACTAAAATGCTTAAATCTGTATTCGTAGACTTGACAACTTGAGTCTGTACCTGCTAAGTGTAACTTTGAGTAAGTCAGTTAATCAGATGGTGCTCTCGGAACACCTGTGAAAGAAAGCACTTCCACAAGTTCCATCAAAAGGGTTTTATTGATTTCCCCGGTAAAACAAAATAAGAGTACTCCGCTAACAACAATAAAGAAATACAGATACTTTTCACATACCGTTGTACTATGTGTAAGGTAGACATAAAACTGTAGGATTCCAGACAATTGTAAATGTTTTAGCTGAATATGTAAACAAACCAATAACAGTTTCCTCAGTGTATCTAAAGTATAAGTGATAATGGATTGCAATGCCCTTTTCACAGGATAAGACAATGAAACTAACTGCAGGAGATGGAAAAATATGCTTTAAGGATGGAAATTACAGCTGTACAAGACAGCATATTCATTTATGCATTCCCTGCAAGGCAAACTCTAAACTTGAACGTAAATATGACCTCCCGTAAATGCTATCTGTGCTGTTATTTTCAGGGTGACTTTGAAAAGGAAATATGTTCGCACATAAAGAGACTATCTGATAATACCCTAGCTACAAACTCTGTTCAGTTATTACTGAGTGTTTTTTTAACCGAATGGCCTTTGAATGATCATCTAGCTGAAAACATCAGCACATGCATTTTTGCATGTTAGAAATATGACCCTACATGTAAACATATCTGTCTGATATATATGAAGAAAGAAGCCTCTTTGTGAAATATGTATTTTTCTGATTTCACTGCTCAGTAGTGTAATGAACATGCTCACCATTTGTTCAGGTCAGAAGTGATACTGTTAGAAATTGCACCCTGGCTACTGATCATTTTCCTATGAGTTGTTACATACCTGTCAGTAAAGAACTATGCTGCCAGCTAGTAGTGTTATGGGTCTATAGCCACTGCATAATTCATCATAGACCATAGAATTTGTAATCATAGAGTACAAAGATGGGTTTCACATTTAACATTTTTAAGAACTATTTTTTTAACTTTTATCATAAGCTGTGGCTGTCAGTACAGAAATATTAGGTTGAGTGATAGAATCAGTTGAAACACTCGTGCTACAGAAGACTGAAGGAATACTTTAATTCTGTTGAAAAACCACCCTAAATATAACAGGTCATGACCTTTTACAATTGTGTTTCACAAATGCCTTTTTTTTCATTCCTCCATTTTTATTATAATTTATTGCTTCACTTCAACTGTATGTCTGCAAATAAGTATGCTAGTATATAACTATAAGTTAATCTATATATATGTTGCCCTGCTCCTAAATGTACACAGTATTTTTTTTCTATCTCTGCAGTATCCAAGAATTTTAAATATAATTTGCTGGGGAAAAATAAGCCAATCATGAGGCCTCAGTATTATAGCTTCTCAGTCAGTTTTGTTTTGTGCAATACATAAACTTAAAAGGTTCTGGAAGGGCACAGCACCATAATGACAAGTTCTTACTTTAGCTTCTAGTATTACTGAATGATTTTTACCATACATCACCTGATTGATTGCAAGACTTAATAAGGTCCAACAAGCAATTAAGTAATTATGAATCCCTGCTGTTCTGTGGTGTAGCTAGTAGAATGGTGAACAAATAATATTCTTGTCGGCAATCTAATGAAAGGAACACATTTTCTACTTGACAAAATAATATGCCGGAGTGCATTCAGAGGACACGGGAACACATGGAGGACACAGCAAACCGAGATGAACTCTGTGCACAATTTATTACTATTAAGACTACACAGCTTAACTTAGTTAAATAATATTGGATTAGAAAGACAATTGTGCCTGTTAAATATTTGCTTTCCAGTTATTATACTATTATGGCATCATGTGTATCATTAATGATTCACAGAATGCTCAAAACTGAAATCTGGCAAGTTACTCTTGTCCTTCCTAATTCAAAAACAAAATAATTTACCAAACACTTTTTTAGAGAAAAGCTTGTTTTAAAATCATTGAATATTATTTTAATAATATGTATTTTGCCCCCTGAATATTTTATGTTCAATACTTTTTTATGTAGAGTAGGTTCACTAACAGTCTACATTTTTTTCTTTTTTGTAAAATCGACTATACACTGAAAGTCCAAGAAATATACAGTTTTATATCTTTAAAAACGTTCTGAAAAATAGTCATATTTGCCTTCAGGAAATTATGTTTCATTAAATCATATTCAAGGAAAGCACCTGATTAACACTTTGCAACTTCAGTATTAGCTATGTAATTGAGGTATACGGGAATCCTCTGGACCTAAAAACTTTTGGAAAATAGTAGTAGTAATTCAAGTGTGGTAGTAATTCCAATTGCAAGAACATAAGCAAGCCATATGAAAAACAAAACAGAAAATAGAAAATTATTCTACCTATTCACAGACAGTTGACAAAGACTCCCTGCATGTATTTTTTAGTCTGAAAACCCCATCTCTATAAGAACATACACTGAATGGAGGTACCATTTTATGACACACACAGAGTGCTAAAGCACTTCTGTTCTTACAAAAAAAAGAAACTGCTTTCCTTTTTAAACTGCATGTCACACATAGAATACTAGCTGTGATCATGTAATACTGGCATTTTACTGCTGGTGATGTACTGCACTGAAAACCATTCAGCATAATACATAGTACATTGTGCCTCAGGCAGCTGTCCCCCAAACACACACACACACACACACACACACACACACACACACACACACACACACACACGCACACACCTCACCCTAGTTAGGCTACTGACTATTCCTGTACTGTTTTTCTCTTTAGCACTACTTGATACTGTGAATCACAAAGTATATGTATATATGGGTCTAATTCAAAAGAATGAAAGACCACATTACCGAATATGAAATTAATTAGACGATATTGCTAAAACTTCATTTCATGAATGATAGGAATGACAAAGGATTTCACAGGGTAAGTATCTGATTGGTCACCATTTAAAATTGACGCACACTGCACTACCTCAAACCCACCTAGTTGGGGGGGGTAATGCCCCCACATTCCCCAACTAAAGATACCAACTCTGGGATCACACTACAGTGGGGAAAAGTACAATTTTCCCTTGTTGGCCTCCTGGTTATTACCCTATGAAATCCTCTGGCATTCCAGTCATTTTTGTAAGTGAAGTTTCACCAATGGCATTTCATTCATTTTGTCTATGGTAATGTGGGAATTCAGCTTTTTCAGGTATACCCATATGGCCACGTCTCACACAAGGACATTTATGTACTAGCACCTCGTCTATGAATCCCATCCATGATGTTTTCCTGCTAGGTCTTCAGATTTAGTATTCAGGCTGTCTAATGTTGCACAGCAATCTAGAGCACATGACTTACATACTAATATCCTGACACTGTAAAGGCAGACATTATTTACAGAAACCATACCATATGTTATCTATCCTCCTTTTTCAGAAACAGTATTTAAGAGTTTCGAGGTACATATTTCACAATATACATTTAAATACACCAAATATTTATATTGTTTGCTTCACTGTCATTTATACAATGTTGAATCTATAATACTAGCAGTCATGTATATGCATTTTAGTTTGCAGGGATAACATTAAAGAGCACATTTTAATGTTTCATTAGAATTAACTCCATTTTACTACATACCTCAATTCATATGTTTCACTGTATCTAGCTGGCTTTCTCAAGCATCTTACATATCCTGAGCATTTCAGAGATGGAAACTAGAAATATCAGTGGTGCTTGGAGCTGACAGTGGACCGAGAGTCATGTCCTTGTGAGGATATTAACTCCACCCACACCTCAGACTGATGTTCTCACACGACATTGTTCTTTAGGCTCTCTAATGGCATCTCTAGAAACATCTCTATGCACACATCTACAAAATCTGACGTGCCATGGGTAGCTCTTTGCCTACATTGTCACTTTAAGATGCACTACTCATTTTATGGAGATGGCTCTTGTGTCTTCTCTTTTTTTGCAGTCATACATTTTTACAACAAACAGTCCTAACCATTCAGAGCTCAGTATAACAATGGCTTCAAGCTGTTTTTCATCACATGCCCGTTAAATGCTTATATTATCTCTTTTCTTCAGAGTCCTAGTTTGCCTACTATACCAGAACCTTTCTCTAGATTGATTTTGTCTCACTGCCTCTCATGAACCTGGTTTTGACTCCCTGGAGGCAGCAAATAACTGGTAAAAAGGATAACACCTTTTAATCTAAAACTCATTAACAGATGAGTAGACAACAGACCAACAACTTGCGGATGAATATTTCTATATTCTGATACTGCTAAGTGGCAGCCACTTCTGCTGCTATGTAACTTCTCAGTCAAGTACTTCATGGTTTGAATTTTTCTTTCAAGCTAAGTATTTGATGCATAAATAACATGCTAGACCTCTTGAGTTTTGCATTTGAATACTGTGAGCTATCATTTGATGCAATAAAATCAGGACTAGCATGCCTCATAAATCTTTCAATAATGTGATCAGGCATTGAAAAGTAATATCATTTAGCATCATAGAAGTTGCAAGGCAACTGAGCCATTAGGCCATTTCCACATTTCCAGTACTTACCTTAAGCCTTGCCTCTTTTCTCAAGGAGAACCAGGCCAGTCATATCAGGAGGTGAATTTATGAACACCCTTCCAGTTATCCTTTATAAAGGCAGACAGTATGTCACACTGCTTAACTTGGACAGGGAGTTTGCTCCAGAGTAGACACTGTTTGACAAATCCTTCTCTCCTCCTTGTCTCTTTTATTAACTGGAGTACATTTAGATCTCTGACTCAAGTGTTAGCTGGACTGGTTGATTTATTGATGGATAAGAGTTTTTGCACCATTCCTTTGGAGAGCCAGTTGACAGGCTCAGATTAACTAATTTGAGGAATGGGTCCTCCCATGCTTGCTTTATGTTACTGATTAGGCAACTAGGCATGTTGTTAGGCCCTAATGAATGAGGTAGTCTTCATTTTGGAGAGTACTTTCAGTGCTTACTCATCCATTGTGATGGCTGGCTTGATTCCATCGAAATACGTGGATTTGCAATAGATGTGTTTGAGGTGAAGCTGGCATTACCTTTGTCAGTAAGTTACAATATGCAATGGGTCAGAGCAGGTACTACCATTATGAATAAGTGTGGACCATTGCTAGGTATACTTTCTTATTTTTCTGGCAAAACTGAAGAAGGATTTGTGGTTGTCTTTGACTTCTGTAACTTGTCTGAGTTAATGCACAATTTTCATTTTTCTTATGCCCTTTTCTAGTTTTTCATTTAACTGTTTGATGTTCTCTTTAATTTGGGCATAATTTATTCTGCTGTTTAATTTTAGTTTTTTTCCTTTTATTACATATTTTATTAATGCTTGAGGACAATAATATCAATTTGCTTTTGAACTTGTCCATTTGCTTGGATTTAGTTGGGACTGCCAATTTCATAGATTTGTCCAGGTGTGAGTAGAACTTTTCTGCATAACTGTTTGCTGTATCAATGTTATGGGTAACAGACTCCATCATACAATTGTAGGAAGTTTTTACATTTAAAGTCCTTGAATTCTGTAATACTTGTTTCTGATAATTTGGAGATTCTGCTGCAGACTTTTACTAGGATACCTTGTGGATGGCACAGACAGATGCCAAGTTCATCATGATCAGTTGAAGTATATTCTGTTCTCTAGTAGGTTCATTAAGAATCTGGTTTAGGAAGTTCTTGTTCATAACATCTAAGATTTCTTTGTGCATATCTTATGTTGTTGGTGTAGATTCCTCAGTTAATCATTGGGCAGTTAATATCTCCTAGGATAACAACATTCCTTCTTAGGAGAGTTCATCAAGAATATCTGAGAAAGTTATGTGATAGTATATTCTGTTCTCTAGTAGGTTCATTAAAACTCTGGTTTAGGAAGTTATTGTTCATAACATCTAAGATTTCTTTGTGCATATCTTATGTTGTTGGTGTAGGTTCCTCAGTTAATCATTAGGTAGTTAATATCACCTAGGATAACAGCATTCCTTCTTAGTAGAGTTCATCAAGAATATCTGAGAATGTTGTGATTTTTGAAAGAAATGGATGGGGTCCTGTAACAAGTTATGATCACACAGTTAATCTTATTTAGTGGGATTTGAATCTCTATAATCCATGCAAAGTGCTGAAACAATGTACAAGGTGATAATTCTTTATTAAGTACACCAGTCAGCTAAGCACTTTCATTCTCAACAAAGTCTTCATCAGAAATTACTTAAAAACATGAATACAACAATTAAATGAGACAACCAATCAAGTCACATGTCACAATGTACCAATCATATTACAATTACGTATCTCAAAACAGTACAGTTAGAATACCACAATCACTGAAAATGAAGGGTAGTTGTTTTTAAAGTAAATAAATAATCTATTGGCAATACACTTTCATGTGACTTCTGCATTGTGGTGCTATGTGAGTGGTTGGTTTAGAAGGAATCTACAGTTTTATTGAAGATAGCAATGGACAGGTAATGAAAGGGCCAGGGTGAGTATAGGGCTGGGGGAGATGAAATATGCTATTTGTACTTAAGGGCAGAATAGGTAGGAGTATTGCCTGCATCTACCATCAAACTAATATAATGGAGAGTAATTCTATAACAAGTAAAGACTATAACTCAAAATAATTCTAGGTATATAAATACAATATATCGTGTGTATTAGAGCTCTCATTAGCTTTCTCTCCCATTTTTTATATTCTTTGTCTGCATTACATCTTGTCATTCTGGATTACACTAACATATTTGTAGCATCTGTACCAAGCTAGTGTGTTAAATTATGCGTATGAACATATATGCCATTCTCGCAAAGTATTCATATTATGTATTCATATGTTAGGTGCCAAAAGTTGAATTCATTAATGAAGTAAGCATAATAAATCTTTAGTAAAAAAATATCGGCATCCTAGTTTGTCTAGTGAATAAATAACAATCTGTCTACACTGTATCAGAAAACAAGAAGAAATATAAAGTTAAGCACACAGATGAGAGACAGCATTTAAATGAAGTAATGAATACTAATAGAAAGTGAATGTTTAGAATGCAGAAGGAAAAAACTTATCCTGTATGAGGGGACCTGACAGAAATCAAGTAAAGGCAATAAGAAAATTGAACACTGGTGTGTACTGTTAAGGAAGCCAACATTTATTGTGTTTTACTTGGTGGTGGGTTGCAGTTGTACAGCAGCAAAAGCAATGTCAGAAAACATGATGCTCATGTTTATATAGTCTGCACAAACCATAAGTGCTCCTGGGTAGTAAGTGTGTAGAAGCACTGACAATATTTATGATTTTATAAACAGAGTGAATCTCAATGTAGCAATAAACCTTTCAGAAGAAAAAAAAACATGACAAACACACAAACCTACAATGCCTGTATTTCTTTAATAAGAAGTAAACAGTTAACTTGTGAAGTTTTACCTTCCTCAGTAAAACAAACACATTTTCCACTGTCATGTTAATACTGCTTTCTCTCTAAATACCACTTCAGCTTTTCAAAAACACATTCCCTGGGATTCATGAAGCACGGCACAAGGCCGGCGTTAGGCTTGCGCCGACCGTGTGGCGTGAAGATGGTGCAGTAACACCAAATGCATATTAATGAAGGCGGGCTGTGGCCACAGCCACGTGCATAGGAAAGGAGCGCGAGTGCATAGGGCATGTCGAAGTGCCGCACAGAGGAGTGGAAATGTCAGCTGTCAAGGTGCAACCTAAAATGCTTGCATATAACAATTTGCAAGCAATAGTAATCACATCTGTCAGTGTCCGAGGATACTGAAACGTATGCAAAGCATGCAAGACAGTTCCTGCGAACACAAAATGAAGAAGCAAACACAAATGCATGGTAGGGAATAACAGATCCCTATCCCACGAACAAATGACATTGAAAACCATGTGCCCATAGTCTAACGCAGTGTAGATAGTTATACCAAGTGGAAGTGAAACGCATCACATGTTAGCGCGCCGCCAATAGGTATGTCCAGCCCAATGGTCAGGGTCACTAGCTGAACCATATTGTGAGGGAGGGTACACAGCTGGGCAGATGTGTCCATAACAAAAACACGATAAATGTAAATATCTAGCAACCGTATGACTGAATTATATCCCACAACGCATGTAATAGTCACATACAATAGGTATGTCCATATTTCACATACCAAATGTGACAGGAAATAGAATAAGCATGTAAACGAAACAGAAGGAGCATATAAACTGCTACAACAATAAGGCAACATATAGGCTGAAAGGAACAGCATTATCCGTAGTGTTGACTGTGGGTATGTGTTGTCCAGTACATTCGGATATGTGTCCGGAATATATCCCATCCTGGACATAGGAAAAGGTGGCATCCTACCAATGATTAGAACAGTTGGCCAAAATCCGCACATCTGCGATCCAAGCCGAACTTGTCAGGATGTGTCACAGTTGAACGGGTATACCAACCATGTCATGAAAGTTAAGTATGGGTGTGTACCTATGGGCGTGAGGTACAGCATGTGGAAAGTCAAACATAGCAGGGTAGTCCACACAACCATACAGGTACCTGACATATGTAGGGTATGCAATGTGTTACCTTGACCGTGTCATGGGCCATCAACCAAAGCAGTGATGGATGGAGTGTCAGGAATATGTGTGTGGGAGGGGATGGGTAATGGTATAATCCTCAAAGGCGACACTGTGTCGTATGCAGAATAGGTGAACCGGAGGTGTATGAGGGAGCAGCAGATGAAGCAGAAAGAAACACAAAAACATGTATACACAACTGCAATACAACCAGACAGGCAATACTGTAGAACACAATCCCACAAACATATGAATATTAAAATGTGCAATACAAATGTACAGACATGTCACCGGCACATACCCACAGATTGGTCCTGATGGAACTGGCCATA